>NC_138767.1:61851851-62015796 GCF_965113315.1 Podarcis vaucheri | reverse complement strand
TATCGTTGAGGAAAGGCTGTGTTATCTGTTGTTGTTGTTTAGTCGTTTAGTCGTGTCCGACTCTTCGTGACCCCATGGACCAGAGCACGCCAGGCACTCCTGTCTTCCACTGCCTCCCGCAGTTTGGTCAAACTCATGCTGGTAGCTTCGAGAACACTGTCCAACCATCTCGTCCTCTGTCGTCCCCTTCTCCTTGTGTCCTTTCCCAACATCAGGGTCTTTTCCAGGGAGTCTTCTCTTCTCATGAGGTGGCCAAAGTACCGGAGCCTCAGCTTCACAATCTGTCCTTCCAGTGAGCACTCAGGGCTGATTTCCTTCAGAATGAGAGGTTTGATCTTCTTGCAGTCCATGGGACTCTCAAGAGTCTCCTCCAGCACCATAATTCAAAAGCATCAATTCTTCGGCGCTCAGCCTTCTTTATGGTCCAGCTCTCACTTCCATACATCACTACTGGGAACACTACTGTGTTATCTACTTGCATGCAAAAGGTCTCAGGTTAAATCCCCCATGAGGCTGAGAGGGACCCTGTCTGAAAAATCCTGGATGTCATGGGACTGGTTAGGCACAGAGGAATGGTGGTAGACACTAGCTGGGGAACCCCCAAGGCAAGAGAGCTCAAAGCCTTGGGAGTGGTGGTGGGTCAGCAATGAGTGGTCAGAAGGAGAAGAGGGAAAAGACTGGGAGGAGGAGGTTCAGAAGCTGAAGAGAGTCTGTGGCAGAGAGCTGTCCAGAATCAAAGTCAGGAGAGGTCAAGAGGTGGAGATGAGTCAGCCCAGGGTGTCTCCTCCTGCTGCTTCAACACTGTGGTCTCTCCCATGATCTCCCAGGACCAGAAGATAAAAATATACAAATAAACACACCTCAATAAAATCATGCTGTATGTAGAGATTCTCCGAATCTCACGACTTCCCCCCATCTCGTCCATGGAGTCTTATCTTAAATGTCTACAACTGCATATTAGTCCATACTCCAGTTTTTATATTAAACCATATTATTCATAGTGTTTTTTACACTACAAGTGAGTCAAAATCCTGCTCTTGTTTCCATCTGCTTACAGTGGTCTCCTAGATAACTTATAAATTCTTCCCATTCTTTTATAAAGTTTTTGTCCTCTTGGTTTCTGAGTTTTCCAGTCAGCTTTGCCTTCTTGGCATAATCCATCAACTTGGTTTGCCATTCTTCTCTGGTAGGGACTTTATCTTCTTTCCATCTCTGGGCTAGTAGCATCCGAGCAGCTTTTGTTCCATACATAAAAAGTCTTTTCTGCTCCTTTGGAATGTCGGTACCTGTAATTCCTAATAAAAAAGCTTCTGGGGTTTTTTTTAATCAAAAGTTATTTTAAACATTTTTTTCATTTCATTATAAATCTTCTCCCAGAAAGCTTTTATTACCTTACAAGCCCACATATGATAAAAGGTACTTTTCCCCCCTTTAAATTTCCAGCAGATATTTGAACTTGTCTTGTACATTTTTGCTAACTTTGTAGCAGAAGGGGTCAGTTTCAATCCCTGCCACCTCCATGGTTTGACTTGTTCAAAGGCACCTTCCTATGTTCCAACTGAACTCAATTAGCATAGCCTGTGGTCAGAAATGATGGGAGTTGTAGTCCGACAACATCAGTCTGTTCCCCCGCCCCCTTACTGTATGTCTTGTTTCCAGGGAAAACTCTGAAGTCTTAATCTGGCTGGTCTTCCTTCCTTTAACCTCCCTCATACTCAGTTAAAGTAGCTTTCTTTTTATATATATATATATAATTTTTATTGGTTTTTTTAACATATCATTTTCAACAGTAATTAAACATACTTTTACATCTTATTCAAATTTTTGACTTCCATCAATCCTGTCTGAAAATTTTCCAATCTAATCTCTCAATATGCATTTCTTATCTTCCCTATTACATTTCAAACTCATCTCTTATCTTTTTCTACTTTGTAACACTTTGTATATTTCTCCTTACAAAACTTTTTGTAGTCCTACTAGCGTAATTTGTTGATTACAGTTGCTCTTCAAATAATTCATATACTTCTTCCAATCTTCTGTAAATCTCTGGTCCGGCAGGTTTCGAATCCTTCCTTTTTGTCTAATTCTGCATAGTCCATGAATTTCGCATGCCATTCTTCTTTCGTCGGACAGTTAAAGTAGCTTTCTGACATCATTTAAGTTTCCAGTGTTACGTTCTGACTGTTCCCTGAATGGATCTGCCAATCTGTTCACACGGCTGGTTCGCAGAAATAAGTGTCCCTTTCAAAAATTTTCCAAGAAGGCTTGCGTGCTACATTGGGTCAGACTATCTCAAGCCATTCATGTTGCGCACATGCATAGCAGGAAATGCCTCTTCTGATGCAACGATTGCCTTATAAACGATGACAAGCAGAAGTCGGAGTGCTGGGCAGTCACATCGCCGAGGATCGGACGTTGCCTACGAGAGGTTCACAATCTGCTCCAGAGGAATAGCTGTGTTGGTCTCTTAGCAGCAAAACCACAATTGCCAGCGGACCTTATTGTGGCCGGAGCTGTTAAGGCACTAACTGTACAGATGAAATGAATTTTGTTTGCCTTTGTGGTTAACGAGAGAATAAGGCACCTGGGTTGCAGTGACTCCTATGGGTAGGTAAGACGCATCTTTCTCATAAAAATGATAGGATTTAGTGCTGCTCCTGCCGAATTCAATTGGAAAATGCCACGCTCAGTGGCATCTGAATGCTTTGGAAGTCCTTGTGTGGGGAGAGGGAGAGGGAATTTGTGAGATACCCAGGCAAATAAATGCTCAGGGACACTGTCCAACCATCTCATCCTCTGTCGTCCCCTTTTCCTTGTGCCCTCCATCTTTCCCAACATCAGGGTCTTTTCCAGGGAGTCTTCTCTTCTCATGAGGTGGCCAAAGTATTGGAGCCTCAGCTTCAGGATCTGTCCTTCCAGTGAGCACTCAGGGCTGATTTCCTTAAGAATGGGTAGGTTTGATCTTCTTTCAGTCCATGGGACTCTCAAGAGTCTCCTCCAGCACAATAATTCAAAAGCATCAATTCTTCGGCGATCAGCCTTCTTTATGGTCCAGCTCTCACTTCCATACATCACTAATGTGTTAGGAGGGGGTTATTGGGTTGATTTTGTTTTTATTTCGAATGCAGATTTTGTGTTTTTATCTTGTGAACTGCGCAGGGTTGCCATATGCCCTCTTTTCCATGGGTAGAGTCATCATAGCGATCCATCCTTAAAAGGAGAAGTCGGCAAATGTGTCCTCTTTTTTGCTCTTCAAAACATGGCAACCCTATCTGCGATTAAAATGTGAAAGGCTAGCTACGGAAATGAATGGACTATGCAGAAATGGCGACACTTACCGGAAGAACAACTTTCCTTTTTATTAAGGAATGGAAATCACTTATTGAATATTTACAAACAAATTATAAACAAATTAAGACATGAGCAGGATTATTGCAAAAACTTGCGGTTTCTAAAACTTATATGAAACAGATGATGAAGAAAAGAAGAAATATATTGAGATATGCAGAGGGGGGAGAATAAATTTAGGGAACCGCAGAAAGAAGGGGAGGGAAATCAAGGTTTGATATGTAAGAATTACCGTATTTTTTGCACCATAACAAAGGTAAGGGGAAATGTCTGTGCGTGTTATGGAGGGAATGCCTATGGGTGGCATGCCTACGGATTTTCCTCCTCTAAAAACTACGTGTGTGTTATGGTCGGGTGCGTGTTATAGAGCGAAAAATACGGTACTTTATTTTTTTCTGTTGATATATTTGTTTGTTTTAAATGAAAATTATAAATAATTTTTAAAAATGTGAAAGGCTAGAAGTAAGACATACAGTGAGTTAGGAGTAAGTGAGGAGACCCTGACAAGGAAGTACTCTATCAAGGAGCCCCCATCTCCTATCCAGCAATAGGAAGCCTCTGGAGAGAGAACTTTGTGTGGCATTTTCTCTAAATTTTTGAAAAGCTGCATTTTTATAAAAGAAGACAACAATTGGAGCAGCTCACTTATAAGTGAGTGGCCACATTCTCTGTTCAGCTACAGGGAACAGTTTTTTTTAACTGTTTATTTGAATTTTCTGTTTTATCATATTATCAATGCATAGTATGTTACAGTCAAACACATGGTAATAAGAAAGGGGGGAAAGAACATAAGTATAAGACATATATTTGTAAATAATAATAGTAACATAACTTGTTCCTCCAATTTAATGAACTCTTATAAGCCTTAATTTAAACTCTCCTTCCACTCTTTCTCTGGTTCGCTATCTGTTGTCTTTTTGACTGCATTTTCTTATTTTACTAAATTATTTTCATTACCTTACACTGTCCCACTTTGTCACATCTACTGCTATTTCCCCTGTCTGCTCCACTTACTTTTTTGTTATCATATTTTTCCATATATTCTATATATAATGTCCAGTCCTCTTTTAAATTCTTATGTCTTTATTTCTTAATCTATTTGTCATGCTGGCGAGTTCTATATAGTCTAATATCTTAAAGGTGCCATTCTTCTCTTGATGGTACCACATCTACAGGGAACAGTTAATTCAGGGAGCATGGAAAGAACTTTGTGTGGCATCCAAAAATGGAGGCAGACTGTATTACTCTCGCAAAATGATACGGTCGCCTCTGTATTAAGCTTTGCTTTCCCTTTGAGTTGATGGTGGATACTTTCTCTGAGTTCTGTTTGTCTGTTTTCCTCTAAATTTTAGAAAACGGCATTGTTAAAAAGACAACAAATATTGGAACAGCTCACTAAAAAGCAAGCGGCCGCATTCTCAGCTACAGGGAACAGTTGTTAATTCAGGGAGCTGCAGAGAAGAGTTGAGGGAGGCAAAATTGGCGGGTCAGTGGAGGATTCAGCACTCCACTGTTTTAAATGGCTTTTGCTGCTGCTAGACAGCTCAGCGGCAGACCTGAATTCTAACAGAAGGATCTAATGCTCACAGGGGAAGCAAATTGGGTGCCTTCTACATGTTTTTGGGACTACAATTTCCACCTTCCTGAACCATTGGGCTGATGGGAGTTGTAGTACGACGATGTCTGGAGGATCCGACATTGGCTTACCCTCTAGAAGGTTCTCCTGATGGTGCCAGTATTTTGCCAGTACTTCTATCCCTTATGTATGGGGTACAGGTGGCGCTGTGGTCTAAACCACTGAGCCTCATGTTTGCCAATCAGAAGGTCGGCTGTTTGAATCCCTGTGATGGGGTGAGCTCCTGCTGCTCTGTCCTGGCTCCTGCCAACCTAGCAGTTCGAAAGCATACCAGTGCAAGTAGATAAATAGGTACCGCTACGGCAGGAAGGTAAACGGTGTTTCCGTGAGCTCTGGTTTCCATCACGATGTTCCACTGCGCCGGAAGCGGTTTAGTTATGCTGGCCACATGAACCGGAAAGCTGTCTGTGGACAAACGCCACATCCGTCGGTCTGAAGTGACATGAGAACTGCAACCTCATAGTCACCTTTGACTGGACTTAACCGTCCAGGGGTCCTTTACCTTTACGTACATTAGAAGCATGGTAGAAGTTTAAGAAAACGGACTTGGGTTGGAAAAACAGCTGTAAGACCCAGCTTCAGATATGTGCTTGGCAACAAAGCTTACCAAGTGCTGATGCTACACCAGAGGTAATACCTCACCTTCGAAGCTACCGCACAGGGGTTTTTATAAGGATGAAAAAAGGTGTAGGGAGAATTGTGCACGCCAACTGGACAGGGTAATCTAATCACAATAAATCTCTAATGACCTGTGACTTGCAACAAAAAAATCACATCTGTGCTCTCTTCTTGGTTTTGTAGAGAACGTGTTTAACTCTCCGAAAAGCGTCGATCTTGAGCGGGGGAGCAGAAGATTTCGGCTTCTGGAGCAAAACTGCCAAGAAAACACTGCGGAAACCTGGGCAGATTCCTACTGAATGGCGCTCACAGTAGCGGGACGCCAGGAAGTCCTCATCCAGGCTCTCTTTTAGAATAAGTAACCTTTGAGGAAATGTTGGATTCGGTCAAATGTGTCCTGGTAGGAGATGCGGCAGTCGGGAAAACAGCTCTGCTGCTGCGCTTTACTTCGGAGACTTTCCCGGACACTTACAGACCCACCGTTTATGAGAACACCGGGGTCGACGTCTTCCTGGACGGCGCCCAGATCAGCTTAGGCCTTTGGGATACGTCTGGCAGCGATGCCTTCAAAGGCATCCGCCCCCTTTCCTACCAGCAGGCTGACGTGATTCTCCTGTGCTACTCGGTGGCCAACCAGAACTCGTTCCTCAGCTTGAGGAGCAAATGGGTTACGGAGATCCGGACGCACCTGCCTCGTATTCCCATTCTGGTGGTGGCTACCCAGATTGACCAGAGGGAGACGGGACCTCACAGCGCCTCCTGCATCAGCCCGTTGCTCGGGAAGCGGCTGGCGAGGGACATCCGAGCAAAGGCCTTTGTGGAATGCTCATCTCTTGCCAACAGGGGCGTCCAGAAGGTGTTTGAGTGTGCCGTCCGGACAGCGGTGAACCAAGCAAGGAAACGAGCCCGGAGGAAGCTTTTCTCAGTCAACGAGTGCAAGGTCTTTTAAACTCTGACTTGGCCTTTTCCGCCTCTCTCACAAAACAGACTCCCTTTTGAGCGACAGAAGGGCACCGACGCGAAGGCTGACAAACAGGAGCACACCGTGTTAGCATTCGTGGTGGGCTGTGACCAGCATGGTGGGAACTTCGTTTGCGAAGAACGGAATGGGATTGCCCTTCCCCATAAGGATGCGATGATCCCATTTGGCTCCCAGCGGCATCACGGAACAAAAGCTGAACTGGAGACTTTTGAACAGGAGCGCGTTGTTAGCATTGTGGGGGATTTTGGAATGTATTTATTCCACGGCGGTGGAAATCTTGCTTTTCAGTGAAGCATCATGGATTGGAGAAATCTGATGGAGACTTGCACAGGTTTTCTTCCAAGGCCATGGCTTTCATCAAAGTACGACCAGGGTTTTAGTTTGATACTGGTGCTGGAGATTAGGCTCCTGAAACTACCAACCAACCCACCTCACACATGACAGCCCCCAGGATTACCTGGGGAGTTGGGGGGGGGGGTCAGTGGCATAGCTACACTGTTTGATTTTGTTTAACTTGGTTTAATTTATAACTTGAATTTGGTGTCAGCCCGATGTCTGCGGAAGCAAATTCCTAGTGTGAAGAAAATCGGACAAAACTATTCTGTCTACTGAAGTGTGGAGGGTTAATTCTGATCATTCTGACACAGCTGAAGATCAGTGGTGGTGAGACATGCTTTTAATAGCTATGTGGCAGAAAGTAATAAGTCCTGCAAGCATAAATTACTGTCTGGGTGGTATTGTGATGAGACAAGCTACGCTTACTTGCTTCTTCATACCAGTTCAAGGCAGAGATTCTCCCTTTAAGAAGTACGCAGCTCTTCTGTCTGCCCTGGGATATGAGCACAAAGGAATTAGTGAGGCGACCATTTATTTTATTTTTTCTGGTAGGCTTCCTGTGTCTGCCACAGGTTTCTGCTGGGCAGAAATTCAACAGGATCAAAGCGTTCCTCACCCCTGGAACCCCATTCCTCACAAAGCTCCACCTGTAGAAATTCTGCCTGCATATCATTGGTAAAGGCCAGAAGAAAGAAAAAAAATGAGAGCAACTTTTACAAAATATATGGTTTTGTTGGAGGGTCCAAAAGCCGGGTTGAAAATGTAACTGACCATTTATATATGAGACCTAAATATGTGAATCTAAAGCTAAGAAGTGTGTAATACATATTTTTAAGTTCCCAGGATGAAATTTAACGCCCTTTAACAGAAACTAAATGGGAATGTCAGTAGCTTCCCTGCAGGGAAGTCATAGAAAACAATCCATGAAGTTTATTAGCTGGGATTGTTAACAGCTTGAACTGTTGGCTGTTTAGATCTTGCCATTAATCTGACTAGATACAAGGATGTAATCTGGTAGCAGTTTTGTTGGAGAAGGAGGGTGGATTTGCCTCCAACACTCATCTGATCCCCGCAATCTACGCACATTCTAAGAAGATAAGAATTATCTTGCTAGGTGGGTCATACCAGGGTTTAGCCTTCTGGCCCAATTATCCTGTATCCAAAAATGGCCAGTCTTACACCTTTGAAAACTCTCATGCCGGACATGAACAGTTCTCCCCTCTTGCCTCCACCTCCTGTTACTCGCAAGTAGACTGCCTCTGCACATGGCAACTCAGATATCATGATTTGCAACCTTCATGGATCCTTCAAACTACCTGTCATTGCCACCTATGGTGGGGGGTCCCCAAGCTAATTATCCATTGTGGAACTATTTTTAAAACTATATCCTGGAATTATGATTTTTAAAAAAATATTAAACACTGTCTAGAATTCCCCAATTGGCCTTGCCAATCCACGCACCGCAGATGACTGCAAGTGCAGACCTTCTGCATGGGACTGCCAACTTTTTAAGCAGCTCCTGCTCCTATGCCTTTGACAACAGGCTGATGTGCAGACGTCACTTATTCTTGTGCCATAAAGGGCTTCTCCTCCTGATTTTTGCAGAACAAGCTTCAGGGAAAGGCACAGGTTCAGACCAAGACATCTTTTCCCCTGTTCATTTGGCAGTCCTGTCTACACATGTAGTGTCATAGCATAGAATATATTCTGACATTCCCTGCATATTTGAATCAGCATCACAAATGACAGGCTGAGAATACAGGAAGTTGTTATCGAAACATGTGACCAGCACATCCTTCAGTGCTTTATCATGAACTTTGCTTTGCGGTCTCAGTTCAACTACCAGTGATTACAGCGATGAGATAATCCATATTTAATTTTCAAGAACTTCTTTGCTTGCTGTGACACCCAAGGGTGAGTGGGCAGAATGGAAACTGCTTCCCATTTTGAGGTCTGCCGAGACCATGCTGAAATTAGACACCTAGGTGGAAGAGATTAAGGAAGTGCTCATAAATGCTCTTTCCTGTACAAACAGGAAGCTTTTAGGGCACATAAAGTAGCGCTAATGATTTAAACGGAACAGGTGAGATACGAATTACAGCCTTCTATTTCTGATGTTAAATGTCCATTTTAGATGAGCACTAAAACAGCATATGCACCATTTCATCATGTATATGTTTCTGAACTCTAGTTTTCTTGAAATAAAAATCATATAAAGTCATTTGTGGCAAACAGCGTCTTTTCGTCCCTTAAGGAGGGTCATTTGGGGTGACGAAATGGCAAGGCAAAAAGTGGTCTGCTTTGTTCCCGGTCTGTAGCTTCTGGCTGAAATCCGCTTTTAAGTTCTTACACCACAAATGTCCGGGGTTCTTTTCCTAGTCCTTTTGCTGCTCTATCGGGCAAGCGTGCTCCTCCAAACAGCAATGACGCAGCAGCATTGGGAAAGTATTGAAGCATTAATGAAGCTGAATACTGTGTGGATGTCAAGGACTGGACTGAGAAGGAATGGTGGGAACCGCCCCCTCCCTCTTCCTGCACCTTCCCAAGAAGAGGAGGACAGTATAGATTTAGAACAGTGGTTTGCAGAAGGTCATAGTTCAGAGGCTGCAGAGGGAAGAAGCTGGGAATATTGGGAGAGCAGCAGGAAGAAGAAGCACCAGGGGAGAGACAACTGACAGACTCAGTGTCTCTGGAAAGCATTCCTGACCCCCCTCTCCCAGGACCTGGCGTGCATTGAGAGTAGGAGAACAGAAAGCTCAGAGGCAGAAGCAGGGGTGACATAGAATGGGAAAGACGGACGGGGTAGGACTTTACCTGGCCAATGCCATTATCTAAGAGAGACCGCATTCCTTTTTCTTTCACTGTAAATACTGAATAAACTACTTGATAAGAACTCTCTTTTTTTATCTGCTTCTTCGCTGCCACAGGGGAAGGGATAGGATTCTCTGAAGCCTGACAGTGGGCAGTCCAGTAAAATCCACTACCAAAGACCCTCCAGGGTGGAGTGGCTCAAACCTCTTGATTCATGGTCTCACTGAGCAGTGAATGTAAGGGTGCAAGAGGACTCCTGGGTTTGCAACCTAGTCAACCCACATGGGGTTGCAACCTGATATATCCACATGGCATATCAGAATCATAAGTTGTGCAATGATTTTAGGACTGGGAGAGCCCTATGTTCCAATCCCAACTCAAAGCAACATGCCAATTCCTTACAGCCATGAAGTGTGCTGAGCGAGCTCGGATCAATGACATACTAACATACAGTGGTACCTCAGGTTACATATGCTTCAGGTTACATACGCTTCAGGTTACAGACTCCGCTAACCCAGAAATAGTACCTCGGGTTAAGAACTCTGCTTCAGGATGAGAACAGAAATCGTGCTCTGACGGCATGGCGGCAGCAGGAGGCCCCATTAGCTAAAGTGGTGCTTCAGGTTAAGAACAGTTTCAGGTTAAGAACGGACCTCCGGAATGAATTAAGTACTTAACCCGAGGTACCACTGTATTAACATACTGTATATACCTTGGGTGCTCTTTTCAGCTTCAATAGTCATCTGGTAGGCAGGAAAAGGAATCGAGTGGGTTCCTCCACCTTCAATAGTTGTGTAGAAGGAAATCCACAAAATTTCTCACATCCATTTATGAAAGGTGGAAGAGCTCGATCCACTTTTACATCTTGCCTTCCTAGGAGGGGAGGACAGGGTCCTATTCAAGAAACAGCAGGCCATAATAACACCAGAAATTCTCTGCTGCATTGGAACAAAGATCTTTTTTCCAGTGTGCTGCCCAGACAGTTTTAATGGCTGGCCACATAACCTGGAAAGCCGTCTGTAGACAAACGCCAGCTCCCTCTGGTAACCTACCTGCCCAGAGACTGTCTCGCTAGAGTGGTGAATGCCTGGTTATCTCCCACTTGGACTACTGCAATGCGCTCTACGTGGGGCTACCTTTGAAGGTGACTTGGAAACTACAACTAATCCAGAATGCGGTAGCTAGACTGGTGACTGGGAACAGTTGCCGAGACCATATAAGACTGGTCCTGAAAGATCTAAATTGGCTCCCAGTACGTTTCCAAGCACGATTCAAAGTGTTGGTGCTAACCTTTAAAGCCCTAAACAGCCTCGGCCCTGTATACCTGAGGGAGTTTCTCCACCCCCACAGTTCCGCCCAGACACTGAGGTCCAGCTCCAAGGAAATCATCTCCACAGCCTTCAAGGCAGGCTAGGGGTCTCCATAGCACAGGATTGGACTATCTACTTTGCATGTAGCTCTTCTGTCCTGGGCGGCATATCTGGGGTGGGCTAGGAATGTCCCTCCCCCATCCAAAACCCTGGAGAGCTGCTGCCAGTCGGTGCAGGCTTGTTGAAGAAGGATATTGAGCAGCTGGAAGGTGAGCAGAGGAGGGCAACTAGGATGATGAAGGGTCTGGAAACCAAGCCTCATGAGGAACGGTTGAGGCAGTTGGAACCAAGCCTCGTGAGGAACAGTTGAGGCAGCTAGGTATTTTTAGCCTGGAGAAGAGGAGACTGAGAGGAGAGCCATCTTCCAATATCTGAGGGCTGCAAGAGGGAGCAAGCTTGCTTTATGCTACTCCAGAGGGGAGGGCAGGAGAGGAAATTCTAACTAAACATTAGGAAGAACTTTCTGATGGTAAGACTCTCTGGGATGGTGGTGGACTCTCCTTCCTTGGAGGCTTTTAAGCAGAGGTTGGGTGCCAATCTGCGAGGGATTCAGCTGCAATCTGGGGAACACATAGCACTGGCCTTCTTTACAGTGTTGTTGTAACCACACAGAGCTGCTGAGCATCCGAAAGTGCCTGACAAATGTTGAGCCTTCCCTTTCATTGTGGGAAACAGCTGCAGCACATCAGGAGGCGTCCCTCAACTTCCGTTTCTTCTCTCTCCTGCAGCCAAAGGGGCTGGGCTGGATTACCAAATAGGCAGAGTAGGCACTGGCCTATGGGCCCCACACTTTTTAGGGGTTCCACAACAATGGATCAAAATAATATTGATTTGATCTTGAAAGAAAATGACATGCTTTCTTAGTTCAATGTTATTCTAGCGTGCGCACGAGGCCTGCCCCCCACCCAGATTTTGACCGCCAAGCGGCCTCCACAGGGTTTAATCCAGCACTGCCCCGTGAACGGCCCAGTATATCTGAAGGAGCGTCTCCACCCCCATCGTTCAGCTCTACCCCCACCCACTGAGGTCCAGCTCTGAGGGCCTTCTTGCGGTTCCCTTGCTGTGAGAAGTGAGGTTACAGGGAACCAGGCAGAGGGCCTTCTCGGTGGTGGCGCCCAGCCTTTGGAACGCCCTCCCATCAGATGTTGAGGAGATAAACAACTATCTGACTTTTAGAAGACATCTGAAGGGAGCCCTGTTTAGGCAAGTTTTTAATGTTTGATGGTTTCTCGTGTTTTTAATATTTTGTTGGGAGCCGCCCAGAGCGGCTGGGGAAACACAGTAAGATGGGCGGCATATAAATAATAATTTCTTAAAAAAAAAAAAGAATCAAGATGAGTGCCGCAACCTCGTAGTTGCATTTGACTGGACTGAACCGTCCAAGGGTCCTTTACCTTTTTTATCGTTGAGATTCTTGCATTGCAGAGGTTTAGACTAGATGACTCTTGAGATCGTTTCCAACTCTACATTCAACGCGTCCTCTCTTTTGCAAATCCTTTTGCGCAGTGATTCTTTTAAATAATGCTTTTTCTTGTAATGCGGCGCTGTCTTGGGTAGCCGCTTCTAACCTGGAAAACGGGAAAGGCAACATTCATTAGTATGGCTCTGTGAGAAATGTATTTGCCACCGCTGTGTGCTGTGTCTTGAGGACAATGAAGCACCCTCTCCTGGATGACGAGGAACCAGTGAACTTCCAGCAGCCAATGGACTAAAGCAGCTGTCATCCCTGCCCACTGGAAACATTAGCTGGGGCTAAATCTTTGCCGCAGTCCCAAGTAGCAGTATGTGCAGGTAATGGGTGCAGCTGAAAGGTACGGAGAGTCCTTACTTCAGCCAATCACTAGGCAGAATGGGCAAGCAATATTTCAAAAAGTAAAAAACAAGGACAAGGGGAAGCTGTTGAGCTTCTTTTAGGAAAACCCCAAAATTGATTACCTTTTATTAAAAAAACAAAAAACCCCACGCTTGCCTAAGATCCGGGACAAATCACCGCCTTTCAGAAATTCCCCCTGGACTTCAATTCCG
This sequence comes from Podarcis vaucheri, assembly GCF_965113315.1. NCBI lineage: Eukaryota > Metazoa > Chordata > Lepidosauria > Squamata > Lacertidae > Podarcis > Podarcis vaucheri. The sequence goes on along the minus strand of NC_138767.1, from coordinate 62,002,670 downwards.
CCTTTGAAATCCCAGTAATGTCCGGACATATGGCAGCCCTATTTAAGATGGCTTTGCCCCTGCAGCCAACTAGCCAGCTAATGAAAGTTTTTCAAAACAAGTAGGCATAGCTGTCAACTTGTCCCTTTTCTTGCAAGGAATCCTATTCGGAATAAGGGAATTTCCCTTTAAAAAAGGGAAACATTGACAGCTGTGTGTAGGGCTCACACCTATGATTTCATAGAATCATAGAATCATAGAGTTGGAAGAGACCACAAGGGCCATCGAGTCCAACCCCCTGCCAAACAGGAAACACCATCAGAGCACTCCTGACATATGGTTGTCAAGCCTCTGCTTAAAGACCTCCAAAGAAGGAGACTCCACCACACTCCTTGGCAGCAAATTCCACTGTCGAACAGCTCTTTCCTTCACTTAAAGTTGTCTAGACCACAGCGACTGTAATTTCAAGACACCAATTTTGCTACTTTTAAAACACTTAAATTAGCCAGTCCATAAACCACACATTTGGCCTAGTGTAACAAAGAAAACATAATACAACTCGGTTCTTGTTGTTTAAAAAATGCACTATAGTTTTTGTAACCCAAATGAAACTCCAGAATCACTCTATAAAAATGGCTGAGAAAATATGAGTCTTTTCAGAAACGGTTTAAATTGTGCAGGGATGGTACTGCAAAAGCCAGGACACCCCGAAAGTTATTGACCTTATTTTAGGAAGACCCCCAGAAACAAAGGGGATGGGGAATTGAGGTAGAGAACATACTTCCTTTCTTCAAAATAAAATGGGCTGTTTTTTGATCTTTCTGCTGGATAAAGTTTTGCCCAAACCTCAAAAGGCTATTCTAGAGCTGGGAAAGTTTCAGAAACGGCCAATCAAAATGATCAAGCAGTTGGTGCAACTCACTCTTAACAAAAAATTGCAACATCTGGAGGTTTTGGCTTTATCTCAAACATCTTTTTATCAGGGCAACAGCAGAGCAGGTATAATAGCTAAAGGGCAGCCCTTTAACTATAATTCTATTAACAGCAACAGCAGGTACTGTAATAAAATCAAAGAAGCAGGAGATTACCTCATTCTTCTCTAGTTTTTAAGTGCAAAACAACAGAATGACAATTGTGCCCTCTAGTTCTAGCAATTTCTGAGGACTGCTCCCCAGTCCCCATGTTTTTATCAATGCATAACAGAAATTCAACAAGACAATGCAATTGTTGCATTTCTACAAACTAGTGAATTAGGGTTTTTATCCACTCTCAAAAGAGCTCTACTAGAGAAATTATAGCAAGGATTGCCACTTTTTACATAAAGAATTGCTCATTCAGCATAAGCAGAACACGGGCAGAAATTCCTAGGTGAAACTTTTTTAAAAATAATAATAATAATCTGCCTATTACGCAGTTTATGTTGAATACTCAATTCATTTTTAAAAAGAATAGGTGACGTTTATCATGGTTTGAGTGAAGGCATAGGAAAATCTCTATCTATTGGGTTCTGCCCGCTATGTAGCTATTAAAGGCAAAGACTATTTGCATGCAAGCATGCATGTGACAACCCAAAACTTTAAGTTTAGCACCTAGCAGAGACTATTCTAAGCCAACACAGTTCCTTCTGCTTTCTCTTTCTCTCTTAAAACTGACTTAGGGGCTTTCCATCAAACCTATCTTGCGCTCTCCCCCACACTTCCCAAGTTTTGATAAAGATCTGAGTAATCTGAAAGATTGCTCATCTCATTTTGACATTTTGGTTGACCCTAACAAAATCCTGCTGTGGCTGTTGGATTTTTCCCAATGGACCTATAATATCGGTTTGCATCAAAGAATGCCAAATGTAGCCATCCTTGAGATTATAATTGGAGATAAACTATATTCTACCACCTAAAGATGAGAATTTATGTCTGATGGGGAGGGGGTAGGATACTTGACATAAACCAATAAGCAATGTGACTTCCATAAAAGTGAACCACCTAAAATTACTTATAGGAGTGTTTCTCAAACAGTGGACTGGAACGCACCAGAGGGTGTCAAATCTCACATTCCTAGGCAAGGTGAATGAGCAGGGTGGTCGCTGAACAATTCCAGGCACATCTGGAGGATGTGGACCATTTGGATCCTTTTCAGTTGGGATTCAGGCATCATCATGGGACTGAAACCACCTTGGTCGTGCTGGTCAATGATCTTTGGCAGGCTAGGGACAGAGGTGGAAATCAGCGGCTTTTGATACCATCAACCATGGTATCCTTCTTTTCTTTTCTTGTTAATATTTATTTATGATTTTCAATTTTATACATTTCAATAATTTTACAATGCTTTTAACATTTCAAAACTCGACTTCCTTCCCCCTCTTTCTGCGGTTCCTTAAATTTATTTTTTAGATTTTCTGTATATTCCAAATTAACTTAACTTAATCCTTTATTCATCTACTTTAAATGTATACTCTTATAAAACTTCAGGTTATTACAATAATCCCACCAATGTTCTTATCTGTTTACAGTTTGTTTGTAAATATTCAACAAACCATTTCCATTGTGCTCTGATGGTGTTTCCTGCTTGGCAGGGGGTTGGACTCGATGGCCCTTGTGGTCTCTTCCAACTCTATGATTCTTTTTAAAAAGTTTGTTATCTTGATTTATTTCTCTGCTATGTTTCACTATTTCTGTGTATTCCGAAAGTTTTTGTATCCATTCTTCTTTTGTTGGGACTGTCTAGGGGAGCTAGGGGCACTGTTATACTGTGGTTCCGCTCCTTCCTCCTGGGCCGTGTCCAGAAGGTAATGTTGGGGGTTGGGGGTTCAGACCCCTGGGCTCTCACTTGTGGGGTGCCTCAGGGTTCCGTCCTCCCCTCCATGCTTTTCAACATCTACATGCAGCCGCTGGGAGAGATCATCAGGGGGTTTGGGCTGGGTGTTCATCAGTATGCGGATGATACCCAGCTTTACCTCTTGTTTAAATCAGAACCAGTGATAATGTTGAACATCCTGTGTGAGTGTCTGGATGCAGTTGGAGGATGGATGGTGGATCATGGATTGAGGTTGAATCCAAACAGAACAGAGGTACCGTTTCTGGGGGAAAGGGGGCAGGCAGGTATGAGGGATTCCCTGGTCATGAATGGGGTAACCGTGCCCCCAAGGGACCAGGTGCACAGGGAGACCAGGGAGTCATTATGGACTCACAGCTTTCATGGGTTACTCCTGCATCCAGGGCAGCAGTCTACCAGCTCCACCTGGTACGCCAGCTGAGACCCTACCTGCCTGCGTATTTTCTCACCAGAGTGGTACATGCTCTGGTTATCTCCTGCTTGGACTACTGTAATGCGCTCTATGTGGAGCTACCTTTGAAGGTGTCTCAGAAAGGACAACCAATCCAGAATGTGGCAGCTAGACTGGTGACTGGGAGCAGTCGCCAGGACCACAACACTGGTCCCAAAGTATCTAGATTGGCTCCCAGTACGTTTCCGAGCACAATTCGAAGTGTTGGTGCTGACCTTTAAAGCCCTAAATGCCCTCAGCCCAGTATACGTGAAGCAGCGTCTCAACCCCCATCATTCAGCCCAGACACTGAGGTCCAGCTCCGAGGGCCGTCTGTTGGTTTCCTCCCTGCAAGAAGTGAAGTTATAGGGAACCAGGCAGGGGGCCTTCACAGTAGTGGCACCCACCCTGTGGAACACCCTCCACCAGATGTCAAACAGATAAATAACTTTATGACTTTTAGAAGACATCTGAAAGCAGTACAGGGGAATTATTAATGGTTGATGCTTTGTTGTTTTTAATATTTGGTTGGGAGCCGCCCAGAGTGGCTGGGGTAACCCAGTCAGACGGGTAACAAACTGGTGACTAACAGCAGCAGCAGCAGCAGCAGCAGCAACAGCACTTTCTAGTGATGGATGCTTCCATATGGCTGCTTATTGTGTATGGGTGTTTATTGCTCTTATTAGTGCAAGTTTTTGTAGTGTCTACCCATTGCAGTCTTATTTAGGAATAAGTCAAGTTTTAAAGGACTGTGCTACATGTGAAACAACAAACATGCTTGCCTATGAATAAGACGGCTTCTGTTTCCCCCATGTGTGAAACATTTCAGTTAGGGGATTCTGGTTGAAATCAACCATGCAGATTCAATCTAATTTTAAAGAAATTTGCAGGAGGAGGATTATTCTGTTTCTTTTCTACAGAGTTTGACTGAACTGTGTTTTTTTCTTTTCTTTTATAAGCAGGTGTTTCCGGCATAGAAAGAAAAACATCTCTGTGGTTAGACTATTTCCGTTAGTGTATGAACCATCACATTCACCAACCTGCTGCTTTTGCACTAGACTGAACTACGTTTGAGGTCTATATGAAAAATCCAGTGCTTTGAGTTTGCAGTGTATCATCGTAACCCTGTGCCAAGTTTTATTTCTCACCTTTTGGAGACTTCCATGGTTTTCCAACAATAAATGCATCATCATTGTATTTTATTAGAATAGAAGGCATTTGGGCTACCTGGTTTCTGAGCATAGGAGCTCTGCTGGCTTAGGCCACATGCTATTTGCATGGTGACAGAAAACAACGTCTGCCCTGCCCAAAATGTACAGTGGAACCTCAGGTTACGTACTGTCCTCCTTACGAACGCTTTGGGTAACAAGCTCCGTTAACCCGGAAGTAGGTGCTCCTGGTAATGAACTTTGCCCCGGGATATGAGCGGAAGTCGTGCGCCGGCGGCGTGAGGCCCCATTAGCGAAAGCACGTCTCAGGTTAAGAACGGTTTCGGGTTAAGGATGGACCTCTGGAACGAATTAAATTAATAACCGAAGGTACCACTGTACATGGAAGACAGAGGGAATTTACCCACCCAGGCCTCTTACATTTAATATTAAGTACCTGTAAAGTTTGCAGGACAATACACTGTTGCAATTAATACTGGGATGTTTCAGGACATTCTCGCCTTTATAGCAGGAGTTTTTGAACTTTCTAGTTACAAAATGATGGCAGATGCAGGCAGAATCAGCTGGCAAGTACTGACATCACTTTCTATGCTTCTGTTTACTACTGGATTCTAATGGATTATTGAATGTTTAGGGTTGCCATATTTCAAGAAGTAAAAACCAGGACACCCCAAGAGTTGAGCTTCTTTAAGAAAACCCCCCAAGCTGGTTTTTATATTTTTTAGGAAAACCAAGAAAGTTGTTGAGCTTTTTCTACACAAACCCCAAAGTTGTTGAGCTTTTCTTAGAAAAAGCTACAAGAGTTTTTGAGTCTTACGTAGGCATTTTTGGCACGATTTCACCCCCGTTGCCAGTTTCCCAAGGCGTTTGCTGAAAAATACTCCAGGACACCATTTTCTGAGGCGAATTCCAGGACATGTCCTGGAAAATCAGGATGTATGGCAGCCCTAAAATAGTGCTTTATTTGATCTTGATCATTGTTTATTTTACAGGTATTGTGACTTTTAACATAGGATTTAATTATTAATATTAATGTCTGATGCTTTATTATTATTTTATAATTGGTTTTTATTATTTCTATGCAAGTATAAAATTATATACACACACACACACATACATACATATATACATACACACACACACACATATATATTGCCATTATGTGTATATATTTGTGTGTGTATATATTGTTTTATAATTATGTTTTATTATGTTAATGTGTGTTGTAAGCCGCTCAGAGTGGCTGGGGCAACCCAACCAGATTCGGGGGGGGGATATAAATAAATTATGATTATAATAATCATCAGCATCATCAAATCAACCTTTGGAAAGAGCTACATTCTTCGCCAGTGTTTTACTTGTGGCAAGGAGTTTCACAACTCAGCTTTCCTCCACCTCAATACGTACGTTTTCTGTGGAGGCACAGCGACTCAGCCTTCCCATTTGAGGCAGGACAAGTCAATAAAACGAAGTCCAATATCCTTCGCGGTTCCTCGAACAGCGCGCACGCGGAATTCTCCGCTTCCCCTTTTCCCGCATGCGCAGGAAGATTTTGCGCACGCGCAGAGCGGTGGCCCCCCCCCCGCCAAGCGAACTCGAGAGGAGACGGCAGCGTGGGCGCATGCGCAGCAAAAGCTCGAGAAGCTCGGCGGCTTTCTGGCGGGAAGCCTCGCGGCGGCGCACCCTCCCCCACCTGTCTCCTGCGTGAGAGAGTGCGGCGCGTGATGTCACAGAGCCTGCCCTTCCGCGCCTGCGCTTGGTGGTGGTGGTGACGTGCCGGGTGGTGGCGAGCCTGTTGGTTGGATGGAGGCGGCGCTTTCTTTTAACCCTTTCCTCGGTCGCTCCCTTGCCCTTGCTGTTTCTGAGAGTGGCGAGCGGAGAAACCATACGTCCGGATTTTCCCGGGCATTAACATTTATTTATTCATTCATTCATTCATTTGCGAACACACAGCCTGGAGATCTTTATGACCTCCTTACTTAAATGTACACCTAAAAGCATATCAAAATCCAGCAGTAGTGGACAGTAGTAGTTGACCTCCTGACAGGTGAATTGCTCCCTCCTCCTCCTGCCAACAGGTAAGCATCAGTAACTCTCCCACCTTTGGAAGAACTGTACGGTTCCCGTTGCCTTAGGAAAGCAAACAACATCCTGCAGGATCCATCTCACCCGGGATACAGTCTGTTTGCACTACTGCCTTCTGGCAGGAGGTATAGAAACATCAAGTCTAGGACAAATAGACTGAAAAACAGTTTCTATCCAAGAGCTGTGGCCTTTTTGAATGCTGTAACTCGATAGTGAGACCTGGGAGTTTGATGGGTGTGGGTGTGGTTGGAAGGTGGTTTGTTTGGTTGTTGCTGTTGTTTTGCTTTTGTTGTTTTTAAGGGTTGGCATCCAATTTCGTTGCACTTGTGCAATGTTGCACTAGTGTAATGACAATAAAGAATCTATCTATCTATCTATCTATCTATCTATCTATCTCTGTCTAACGACAGGAATTCCAGATAACAACTTCTTGCTGGTCTTTCTTTAACGTTTCACATTGGTATCCCTTCCTTGCTGCCAGGAGCTTGGCACTGCCTCGCAACTACGACCTTGCGAGGTACACGATCGGTTCTGATGATCCACAGAACCGCTTTATACCTCCCTGCTGCCTCAAGATGAAAAAACCCAAATGCTGCATGCTCTGCTGCTAGATTCTGCGCTTCCAAGATGAATATTCGCCAAAGATGGTTTGCACCACAAACTAGGCTCCAAATGCAAGACAGGTCGTTTTAACCGTTTGTCCCTCTTTTCTATTGTTATAGGAATGCTAAGGTCTCAAATATAGGATAAATGTTGATAATTGCACAAGGCAAACACACATAAGTACAGTGCTTTTTTCTGGGGGTACGCATACCCCTAAACATTTTGTGAATACACATGGTGTCAAATACGTATTTGTGGCCTTATAATGTGTGTAGTGGCCTGATCTAAAAACAGATGCGTTTGGCTCGCAAAATATGGATGTACAGCACTTACATCCTATAGATCATTTATGAATTATGCATACATAAATAACATTCTCTGACACCTAGGAATTTCAGTCTGGGTTATCCCCAACAAAAAAGATTCTTTGGGGGGGAAGTAGTTTTAAACATTCCCCCCCCCATTCATTATAAATCATTTCCCAATACACTTTTACCTTTTTACATGTCCACCACATATGAAAAAAACGTTCCCTCAGCTTCTTTACACTTCCAACACATATCTGATTCTCTTTTAGAAATCTTAGCCAACCTACTCGGAGTTAAGTAACATTTATGAATCATTTTTGAATAATTCTCTTTCCATGAATAACATGCAGTAAATTTCAGGTCACTTTTCCAAGAGGTTGAGATTTATATTGTGTTTTGTATCTATTGCCGAGTGTGTCACTGGAGCTTTAACAAGCTCGTCTTTTGTTTCCCATTCTAGTAGAAAATTATACGTTTTAGACAAAAGTTTATCCTTATTTTGAAAATATAAGCGCAACAACTTTGCCAAATATGCACCAATATGTTGCTCTTGTCCGTATGGTCGCTAAATCAGTGACACAGGTCAGGGGGGTGGGAGATACTCCCTAGGAAAAATATTGTAGAAATTATATATTGGCTTGCAAATATGAAAATATAACAATGGAGCCCCAATGCTCAGCGTCCTTTGGAAGAGGCAGAATCTCTCAGGCAGCTGTATGCGTGGGGGCAGGCGATAGACAGAAAATAGGTGGGAACAGAGCTGGAGCTGATTCTTACTTTTGTGGTTTTATTTGCAGAGAAGAAATGTGATCAGCGAGGACTTAGAGGAGTTCTGGCGGAATAGTTTTGTGGTGATATCCCTTCACCTCGTCACCCAGCACGTCATTCTCAGGTTACCAGATCTGTAAGGGCCATGAGAAAACAGCGGATGACTGATGATTGCTGGAGCTCTAGAGGACGGTGCCACTCTGACTATAGCTGCGGGAAGAAGTATGGCAGAGTCTATTGCTTTTGTGAGGTTGCACTGGGCATGAATGTTTTCACCTAGAGAACGGCTTGGGATATATATTTTTGTCTACAGCCAGAGGAGCAAAGCTTCTCCACAATGAAGCTCAGCTTTGCCTTTAGCCTCTCCTTGGTTTTTGCAGTGGGAATGCTTCATGGTAAGAGACTTTTTCCATAGCAGGGAGGCATGAAGGAGGGTGTTAGGGTTGAAATATGGCAACCCTGCTACAGACTCTCAACAATTTCAGTATGCAGAGATGCAGATGCATAATTTTAATAATTCTAGGAAACTAGGAGGGTGTCACTACATGGCAGCGTAGTCTCATGGAAAGAAACAGGGTTAGCAATGAGGTGGAGGGAACGTTCTTTCACATGTGGTGGACCTGTAAAAGGGTAAAAAAGTATTGGGAAATAATTTATAACGAATTGGAAAAAATGTTTAAAAGCACCTTTCCAAAGAAACAACAACCAGAGTCCTTTTTGTTGGGGACAATTCAGACTGAAATTCACAGGTGTCAGAAAAGGTTATTTATGTATGCCACAACGGTGGCCCGTGTTTTGTTAGCCCCAAAATGGAAAACAGGAGACGTCCCAACCAAAGAAGAATGGCAACTTAAACTGATGGAATATACGCAGCTTGCAGATCTAACTTGTAGAATAAGAGAACAAGAAGAACATTCGTTTAAAGAAGATTGGGAAATGTTTATTGAATATAATGGGAGGAAATTGTGTACACTTGAAAACATTGGCAGCAGTAAGATGAATTCAACAGTGTAAATGGGTTTTGATGGATGTAACAGTGGAATACTGGATGTTTTAGTTTATATAAAATATGCAGGGATTTATGCTATGCAGAATGAATCAAGGAATGAGAAGAAGGGAAGGTCACTGATATTTTAAGGTTGTCTAAATGAATATTCTAAATTGCAAAACAGAAAATTACACACACACACACACACCACTTTTTTCTAAAAAAAAATGTTTAGGGGTACTCTCATTTTACTACTCCTATTGAATTACTGCCCCTCAATGAGGCCAAACTTAGATTCACAAAATGTTTAGGGGTATGCATACCCCTGCGTCCCTCCAGAAAAAAGCACTGTATATAAATATATATAGAGAGAGAGAGAAACGGGGTTAGGGTTGAAATATGGCAACCCTGCTACAGACACTCAACAATTTCAGTATGCAGAGATGCAAATGCATATTTTAATAATTCTAGGAAACTAGGAGGGTGCCACTACATGGCAGCGTAGTCTCATGGAAAGAAACGGGTTAGGACAGAGTTTTAGCACCTGAAGTTTAACCTCCATGGTTTCCTTTTAAAGAACTCTGGAAACTGTATTTTTGGGAGGTGCGAAGAATTCTTTTTTAGCAATCCCAGCCCGTTATTGAACTACAGTTTCCAGGGTCCCTTGACTTGCAGCTGTTTTACATTTCTATTGTAGAAATGGCACCAAGTGCTTAACAAACTATCCCCAACAACCAGCCTTGCCTTTTAAAATGTATAATATACTACTGCAAATATCAAAATCGGCTCGTGTGGCTCTGGAAGTCAGAAGCCAAATAAGTTTACAATGGACGATGTAAAATTGAATATATCTGTTTTATACAGTTGCTAAGGCAGCACAAGGGAAATATGCTCAAATGCTCTTTAATGAGCTCTTTGAAGACTATTCAAATGCTCTCAGACCAGTGGAAGATACAGACAGCGTACTGAATGTCACTCTTCAGATCACTCTCTCCCAAATAAAGGATATGGTAAGTAAAAGAGGTCTATATTCTACAGATGGAAAGCCCCTGATCTTGTCTGTCAATTTTGAATTGCAGAGGCTTAAGGACTTTTGTTTTTATCTTGCTGCTTCTACGTACTTGAAGCATAGCTGTCAACTTACAGATTTGAAAATAAGGGATCAGCAGCCAAAATAAGGGATCAACAATTACTTTGATAAAATACATATTTTGTTGCGTGCAAATGGCTTCAGATACCTATTAGGTCCATAAATGACCATATAGCACATATTCAACACACAAAAACAGCAACAATTTGTTATTGACAAAGGACAGCTGGACATAGAAAGGGCCCCATTACTTTCAGTAGCTTATTTAAGGGACATCATCAATAAGGGACAGCAGCGGGACATGACACTGGGATAAGGGACTGTCCCGCCAAATAAGGGACGCTTGACAGCTATGACTTGAAGGAAGACTTTGATATGGTTTGATTCTCTTTTTCTTTGCTAAAATCCCATGGTTCCTTCTCTGACTCACTGAAAGGGAATTACAGGCTGAAACTTACATTGGGTTGTGTTAGGATCTGTAACGCGCCTGTCATCCTTGAGCTGCCTAGTTTATGGTTCTAACTGCAATACTCTATTTGTTTTTTAAATTATAATTGAACATACATGCTATTGTTATAACCCCCGCCCTGAGACCTTATGACAAAGGGTGGCTAAGAAACAGAATAAAAAAATTTCCTGTATTAATGTTAGTAATGCACTCCGGTTTTCATTTTCCCATGTAGACAATTAAGACACTTACTCCTTATGATAAGAAGCAGTAGTTGAGCTACAAGTGAGTTACTTTTTTTGTTACGTGATTATATCAGGCCAACACAGAAATACCGCATTTTTTTCTCTATAAGACTCACTTTTTCCCTCCTAAAAAGTAAGGGGAAATGTGTGTGCATCTTATGGAGCGAATGCAGGCTGCACAGCTATCCCAGAAGCCAGAACAGCTAGAGGGATTGCTGCTTTCACCGTGCAGCGATCCCTCTTGCTGTTCTGGCTTCTGAGATTCAGAATATTTTTTTCCTTGTTTTCCTCCTCCCAAAACTAGGTGCATCTTGTGGTCTGGTGCGTCTTATAGAGCGAAAAATACGGTATATATTGATCACAATCTAAAGAGGATTCTCTCTGCCCCGTTTGCCTCATATTCCTTCCCTGGAGTGCAATCTGAGAAGAATATGGGTATTCTAATTTTATTGGTGGAGCAGATTGTGGAACTCCTTCCCTTTTGTCTCAGTTAGTCATGCCTACATCCTGTTGAAATCAGTGTGTCAGGGGAGCTCAGTAAACCTAGCCCAAACTTTGCCAACCTGGTCTCTATCAGATGTTTTCAACCACAACTCCTATCAGCCTCACCCCAGTCGCAGTCCAAAACAAAAAGCAAAATCTGACTTAAGCAATATATATGACTGAAGATACTGCTGAGCTCTGGCTCCTCTGTGTGATACGTTTTTATGAACACCAAAAAATGTATGCAAGACCACAAATGTCTTTGCAGATGCATATTTTAATAGTTCCAGGAAACTAGGACTGCTGCAGCCATCCATTGTGTCGATGCATGATGGAAAATTGCCATCATGACGTGACAAAGAAAGCACAATCTATAATTATGTCACCGAGGTTCTAACTATGTCAACTTTTCTGTGAATCAGCTCTGTGTGTTGCCACAGAGCAGTACATTCACTTTTAGATCTACAACATGTTCCAAAATAAGCTTCTGGATGTGTTGACTTGCAGACGTGTTCGTGTGAGAAGCTTTAGCTGATTGTCAAAGCACATGCAAAATGTCCCAGGTTTAATTCTGGACATCTCCTTTTTTATTAGTTTTTTATTTATATTTTTCAATTTTACACATTTCATTAGTTTTACAATCAATTTAACATTTCCAAATTTTGTCTTCCTTTCCCCTCTTTCAGCGGTTCCTTAAATTATTATTATTTATATCTTCTGCATTTCCAAGTTCATTTAACTTGCTCATTTATTTATCTGCTGTAAATATATACGCTTATAAAACTGCAGCTTATTACATTAATCCCGCCAATGTTCTTATCTGTTTACAATTTATCTGTAAATATTCAATAAACAATTTCCCTTCTTTTATAAAACGTTTGTTATCTTGATTTCTTTTTCTTCCAGTAAGTTTCACCATTTCTGCATATTCCATAAGTTTTTGTATCCGTTCTTTTTTTTCTGGGACTTCTGCTTCTTTCCGCTTTGGGGCAAGTAACATTCTTGCTGCTGTAGTAGCATACATAAATCAATTTCTATACAATTTAGGTAGTTCTGTCCCTATAATTCCCCAAAGAAAAGTTTCTGGGTTGTGGTTTTTATAAAAGTTATTTTGAACATCCTTTTGAATTCATTATATATCATTTCCCAATAAACATTAACCTTACTACAAGACTACCACATATGATAAAAAAGAACCTTCTTTCTCTTTACATTTCCAGTGTTGGTTTGATTTAGATTTATACATTTTTGCCAGTTTGCTTGGAGATAGATACACCATTGATATAGCATTTTCATATAATGTTCTCTTAAAATATTTGTTGTTGTTTAGTCGTTTAGCCGTGTCCACCTCTTCGTGACCCCATGGACCAGAGCACGCCAGGTACTCCTGTCTTCCACTGCCTCCCACATTTTGGTCAAACTCATGCTGGTAGCTTCGAGAACACTGTCCAACCATCTCGTCATCTGTCATCCCCTTCTCCTTGTGCCCTCCATCTTTCCCAACATCAGGGTCTTTTCCAGGGAGTCTTCTCTTCTCCTGAGGTGGCCAAAGTATTGGAGCCTCAGCTTCAGGATCTGTCCTTCCAGTGAGCACTCAGGGGTGATTTTCTTAAGAATGGAGAGGTTTGATCTTCTTGCAGTCCATGGGACTCTCAAGAGTCTCCTCCAGCACCATAATTCAAAAGCATCAATTCTTTGGTGATCAGCCTTCTTTATGGTCCAGCTCTCACTTCCATACGTCACTAAATTTTATATCCATATTCCACAATCATTCCCATGCTTCCATATCTATGTTATGAGTGATATCTATTGCTAATCCCATACATCTCCAGACAGGACTTTGAGATACTGTTTTTCAAGGGAGCGCAACCTATGGCTCCTTACATGTTTCTGGGTTCTTAGCTCCCATCATCCTCATCCAGCATCGCCAATTGTCAAGGATGATGGGAGTTGTAGTCCAGAAATACCTGGAGGGCCACAGGTTGCCCACCTTTGGGGTGGACAATATGTGGTCTGATTCTGTATAAGACTGCTTCCTATGTTCCTAAGTTTAGGCCTCCTGTCATATTCCAGGATGAGAGAAACCAAATTTTGACTGCCTACCTATGGATTCGACAAACATGGTACGATGCCTATTTGAAGTGGGACAAGGATGAATATGACGGGTTGGATTCTATCCGAATCCCCAGCAATCTGGTATGGAGACCGGACATTGTCCTTTATAACAAGTAAGTTTGGCCCGGGAAGGTTTCTTACAAATGTGCAAGCAAGAATCTAGCGCTATGCTTATTTATCTATTCATTGGTGGGGGGAGTGAAGGATCAGGGGCCAGCTTGCAGAGAGAAGTTGCCTGGGGAAAATGATAGATGTGTACTTTGTGTAAATTGCATCCCTTTTGCAGTCGGGAACAGGTGACTGCCAGGCATTTGGAAACACAAATTGGCCGGCAAAAAGTACCGTATTTTTCGCTCTATAAGATGCACCAGACCACAAGACGCAACTAGTTTTTGGCGGAGGAAAACAAGAAAAATAATAATTCTGAATCTCAGAAGCCAGAACAGCAAGAGGGATCACTGCGCAGTGAAAGCAGCAATCCCTCTTGCTGTTCTGGCTTCTGGGATAGCTGCGCAGCCTGCATTCGCTCCATAAGATGCACACACATTTCCCCTTACTTTTTAGGAGGGAAAAAGTGAGTCTTATAGAGCAAAAAATATGGTAGTTCTGGTTTCAAATGATCTTGTGAGCTTAGGCCCAACAAGCCACCTACGGTCACCTTTCATCAGGTTGAATGATCAACTCATGAAATCTTCACTTGCCCCAAGCTTTTATTTCCTTTGGTAGCAAATCTAGGTTATTTCACAACACTTGTGTTACTTCCATCAGACATCTCTATTCACCAGATAGGTTGTTGACACATAAAATATTTTCTCTTTCATCTACGTAAGAAAAAGGATGTGAAAATTGCACGTGCCTATACCGAAAGGTGTTTGAATGCCACAGTTTCAAAAGTGCTAAGGAAAAGCTCTCTCATGGTCTGGCAGACATCCAGGAATGTCATGTTTTGAATCTGTTTATTAAGGTAGCTCAATGACAATTCACACCCTGGCCATTTCATTCCAATATTGACTCTTGAGTAAAGTCATTCAGAAGGTATTCAAACTCTAAACACCTTTAAAGTATATATTGTCTTTTATGTGGGCAGTATGTTGTTGATGTTATCCTTAGTATTTGTGAAGCATAATTAGAATCACAGAATGGTAGAGTTGGAAGGGACACCAACGGTCATCTAGTCCAACCCCCTGCAATGCAGAAATCTCAACTAATGCATCCATGACAGATGGCCATCCAACCACGGCTTTAACCCCTCTCACATAAAAGTGAAATGTGGTTGCTTGTTCAGCTTCATACATCTTCAATCGATTTAAAAATCTGCTATTAAGCACATTTAAAACTGTGGTTCTGCCTTTCACACATGCAGCTCACAGTGGGACAGAGGCTCAGAAGCACTTTACGCAAGATGTGGGAAGCCTGCTTTAGTAAAATTATAGGTGAGCTGAGATGTGAACTGGGAGCTTGTGGCTTCCATCCAGCCTGCCTTGTCCTGTTATGGGAGCGTGGTGCTGTGGTCTAAACCACTGAGCCTCTTGGGCTTGCCGATCCGAAGGTCGGCGGTTCGAATCCCTGCGACAAGGTGATTTATCTGTATATACTTATTGTTTTATATGTGTTTATGCTGCTGTTGTTGTTGTTGTTTTAGGGCTGATGATGACTTTTCCGAGCCTGTGAACACTAACATTGTATTGAGGCACGATGGCAAGATTACTTGGGATTCACCGGCTATAACAAAAAGCTCATGTGTGGTGGATGTATCTTACTTCCCCTTCGATAGCCAGGAGTGCAACCTAACCTTTGGCTCTTGGACCTACAATGGTAATCAGGTAGATATTTTCAATTCTTTAGACAGCGGCGACCTCTCAGACTTTATAGAAGACGTGGAGTGGGAGATTCACGGCATGCCGGCTGTTAGGAATGTGATAACCTATGGCTGCTGCTCAGAGCCTTATCCAGATGTTACATTCACCCTTATTTTGAAAAGGAAATCATCTTTCTATATATTTAACCTGCTGCTTCCTTGTCTGTTGATATCTTTTCTGGCTCCACTGGGATTCTACCTCCCAGCAGACTCTGGAGAAAAAGTGTCTCTGGGGGTCACTGTTCTGCTTGCCCTGACCGTGTTTCAGCTAATGGTTGCGGAGAGCATGCCGCCTTCTGAAAATGTGCCCTTGATCGGTAGGTATCTGAGCGTTTATACTTTTTACGGGCAAACAGCGATTATGTAATTGAGCTGTGAGGGGTCCGTTATTTGATGATGTTGTTGCCTGCTATGGAGCAAGCCAGCCCCTCTGGAATAAAGTGGTACCTTGTTTCTTGAACTTAATCTGTTCCGGGAGTCCGTTCGGCTCCTGAAACCGTTCAGAAACCAAGGCGTGCCTTCTGATTGGCTGCAGGAGCTTCCTGCGCTCAAGCGGAAGCCGCGGCGGATATTCAGCTTCCGAAAAATGTTCAGAAACTGGAACACTTACTTCCGTGTTTGCGACATTTGGGAGCCGATTTGTTCGACAACTAAGCCGTTTGAGAACAAAGGTACCACTGTATGTGATGACACCCAACTCACTTCCTTTGCTGTAACTCAAAGCCAAACGTAGTCTTTGGGCTAAGATGTCACGAACCTTTCATACAATAAATAAACTTATATATCCAATTCATTTCCCCTTATTGGATACAATGTGGCAAAACTTAGCTTAAGTCCCATTGATTCTGATGGTTCTACTTTAAGCAAGATTTAGTCTGTGCTGTGCATTTATTTAAGTTCCTCAAATGTGACATAATCCTAACATTTGGTACAATGCATTGCAAAAATTGTGGGACGTGGGTGGAACTGTGGGTTAAACCACTTTGAGCTCCTTGGAGGAAAGGGACAGAAACGTAATAAAATAAGCAATAAACATTTAGAACAGCGCAGTGTTAAACTCCTCCCGTGATTGCTTGTTGTTGTTAATTCAAGCATTTGAGCCGTCTTTTCTCCTCACCTCATAGGTAAATATTACATTGCTACTATGACAATGATCACAGCATCCACAGCACTGACCATCATTATAATGAATATCCATTACTGTGGATCAGGCGCCAAGCCTGTCCCACAGTGGGCAAGGGTGGTCATCTTGGACTACATGTCAAAGATCTTCTTCGTTTATGACGTTGGCGAAAACTGCACAAGTTTGCAACGTGTCAAAGAGCGGGACCCAAAGGTGGAAAAGACGAATAGCGCTTGTCGAAAAGACCAAGACAGATACGAAGGGACGAGGAGGCCACTTGCCAAGATCCAACACGGCAGCTGTGACCTCAAAAAGAAGCCCCCAGATGATGTTTGTGACGGCAGTGGAGTCCCGGGTGAAAATGCCAGGGATATTGTTAGTTGCTGTTCCTGCTACAGAATCCTGATAAAGAATATTGAGTATATCGCTAGCTGCGTGAGACGCCACAAAGCCAACCACGCCAAAGGAGTGGAGTGGAAGAAGGTAGCCAAAGTGATGGACAGATTCTTCATGTGGATCTTTTTCATCATGGTCTTTTTCATGAGCGTTTTGGTCATTGGCAAAGCACTTTAAGGAGAAATGCAACCAGGGCCGCATATTCCTCAAATGCCCCCATGTTATATTAAAAGAGCTTCGCCCGTGATGAAAGTGGATGACGTGTCTCCCCCAACCCTAGAACTTCATTCTTATCGAGTCTTCTCCAATTCCACGTGGGGGCAAAACATGTGCTTTCAGGATGAAGGTCTGCGATCTGAACCACACCTGACTTGGAAATAAACTGCACGGTACTTCCTTCCAAGTAAATGAGTACAAAACAAAAGTGCATATGTTTATAGTTTTCCCTACTGTGATGGACATTTCCTGAAAGGAAGAAAGGAACTATAGAAGTCCAATTATCTCCAACAAAAACCACTTTGGTCAAGGACAGAGTCTTAGACCTGGATCAAGGAGGCTGATCTCTATATGTACCTGTCTGTCTGTCTGTCTGTCTGTCTGTCTGTCTATTTCTCTCTCTCTCTCTCTCTCTCTCCTTCACTGAGCTTGTTAGATGGTTTCGTGCAAGTTTCTATCCCTCATTCTCTCTTGGTTTCGTGCAAGTCCCTATCTCATTCTCTCTCGCGGTGGTGGTCAGGATAAAATTAGATGACTGTACGTTAAGCTCAAGCTCATTGGAGAGAGCAGGTCTGATAAATACCATAATGAATTCTTGCATTGAGTGGGTTCTATGATTCTATTATTGTACATATCCACATTCATCAGCTTGACATCTCATCGTCCAATTATGATACAGTAGCTATGAAAGATGCTTTGATTAATCTTGTATCTTGCCCCTTGTTACTTGTTTGTATAGTTAATGTAAAAAATAAACATAATAAAAAGCAATGCCTTTTAAACCAGCAACCTTTTGAAAAATTATAGATTTAAGGTTAACTTTTAAACTAACAGCTTGCAACATCAACTCCTTTTAAATTTTTTTGGTCCTGCTTAAATTTGTCTAGCTCTTTCTTTCATTCTTTTCCTTTTTTCTCTGCTGTCCTTTCCCCTCTCCCCTCTCTCTATTCTTTTTTCATTTTTCTCCTTCTGCCTCTCTCCAGATCACGGAGAGTGACAACTCATATGCAACCCAACATGTGTGAGGGTGCAACCCACGAGTATTTAAAGTGAATTATGTAATGTGACTGTAGAAGTGCCATATTCCTAAAATCTTGTTTTGTGTGTGTCCAACTTGTTTTGTGTGGCTTTTAATTCCTCGTGTGCTACTTGCAGGACAAAAACCTGGAAATGTGTGTTTGCCTATTACATGGAGCCCATTCAATGAATTCAGGTTTTATTACTGCAGCATGCTGCAAATTTGCAGATGCAGCCTAGGTCATAAACTGATGCTGTTAAGAATTTCCATTCAGCCAAGTAAGGTACCTGTGTTGTAGGTTTGGAAACCCTGATATTCTAGACAGACAAATTCAGGGTGGCACTGAAAAGGGATCGCAGTCCAGAGGTCATGCGATAAAACTCATTTTCATAATTGTTGTAGCTAGTGGGGAGCACGCTGGCAAAGCTGTCATTTAAGATGCCATGGAATCCAACCGAGTTTGCAAAGCTATGCCTTTGTCATTGTCTTTTGTCCCTTCCACCCCACCCAAGATCTCTTCGGAGGAAGGCAATCTTGGACGATCGTATAAATGAAACATAGAATTTGTAACGGTAGGCTTGGCCTTTTGTGCAGAATAATTAAAGATGTAACTGTATCGGGACTCTCATGTATAATGCAAGCCCCAAAGGACAGGTCGGATGTTAAAGGAGCATGCGGCGAAGGGCCACATTAAGTGCAAACTTATCGATTACAAGGGGTTGAAAAATACCCACTTTCCTCTTTCACAAAGAGGTATGAACCTTGAAACGGGTATACCATAACCAAGAGGCATTTATAACTGGCCACGTGGGTACAAAGCAAGCCTATCAGTCTTCCTAATACTGCAGGAGGCATCAGTAGGATACTGATTTTTATAACAAAATGAGTCAGGGTGCTTCTTCTTCTTCTTTGGCGATTCCTCGTAGCCGAGTAAGATTGTCTTCCATGAACACAGTTTTAAGAGTGAGTCCATACGTGACTGTGGGGGCCAATTCTGGATCCACACATCCTTCCACAGTGGGGACATAGTTTCTGGGCAGGAGCTGATCATGGTGAGGGCTTGCCAAGCATGCCTTCCTCTTAGCACGTTTCTCCCTTTTGTCCTCAGATCAAGCATCTTCAAAGTCCATGACACCTTTGGTAAAGGCTGTTCTCCAGCTGGAGCTCTTGCAGGCAAGTGTTTCCCAGTTGTCAGTGTTTATACTACATTTTTAAAGATTTGACTCTCTCAAGTCTTTAAAACTCTTTTGTTGATCTCCAGCATTACGCTGTCCATTTTTAAGTTCGGAATAGAGTAGTTGCATTGGAAGATGATAATCAGGCATCCAAACAACATGACCAGTCCAATGAAGTTGATGTTGAAGAATCATTGCTTCGACACTGGTGATCTTTGCTTCTTCCAGTACCCTTGCATTAGTTTGCCTGTCTTCCCAAGTGATGTGTACAATTTTTTGGAGACACCGTTGATGGAATCTTTTGAGGAGTTGGAGATGGCATTTATAAGTGGTCCACATTTCACAAGCATACAGTAAGGTTGGTAGTACAATAGATTTGTAAACAAGCATTTTGGTTTCCCTGCTTCGCCCCACCCCACAGCTTCCTTTCATGGCATGTTCTCTACCCTAAAGTCACTTTTCCCTCAGCTAAGCTCTGATTCCAGGAGGTTCATGCTCACTGCACAAACAGGAGCAGACAAACCAAAGGGACAGAAAGGATGGAGAATACTCTATGGTTTGTGTGTTCATGATTCTTGGGGGACTGTCTATAAGATTTCAGATAAGTAGGGAATTGTCACATTGGTCCCAAGCTGGAACGAACTTTGCAGGTCATTTAACAGGTCATTTAGTCCAGTGTTGGGTCCCCAGATGTTGTTGGACTACAACTCCCATCATCCCCTGCAGTGGCGTAGCAAAGTCAGGTGGTACTTGGTGCGGAAAATTTCTTTTTTTAAAAAAAATGATATTTATTTTAAAAAATTTAGAATTACAAAAGAAAACAAAGCAGAAAAAGAAAAGGAAAAAACAAGGAAAAAAAACAAACCGCATCAAACAATACAAGTTCAAAAAACAAAAATATACCACAAACACTCAAAAACAAATCCATCATTCTCAAATCCTCAACTGTCATTACCTTCTTTCTTTGACCTCCTCCTCCCTTTTTTGGTATCCTGGTTATTAATTGTCCCAGCAAATCCTTTCCATATTTCATAATATTCTGTCATTACATTACCTTAATCTATTTTAATCTTATCTTACTATAAAAAACCCTAAAGCTTAAAACTTAAGTCTTATTTTTACCAACTTCTCATAACCATAATATTCTTACATAATTCTTTAAACATTTTTGCTAAAGCCAAGTAATTTCGTTCCAACATTTTTCTAACATTCATCAATTTTATAAGACAATCCTAGTAATAAAAAGAAAATAAGAACAATCCAGTCTTCATCCAACGTCCCTTCCTCCTGGTCCCGGGTTTTGTCAGTCCTTTTTATCCCATCAATCTAGCGCATTAACCTGGCAATCTTGTATCCGAGGCCCTTAAGTCTCTTCCATGTCCCTTCCGGGCTCTTCTTCATATTTATAGCTGTATTTTCCTTTGTCTCCTGCTCCTTTCATTCGTGGGAACTCCAGCTTAACAATGTTTTTGACCCTTCTCGACAAATCAGCCCCTTTTCCATAGTCCACACTAAACTCCATATGGTATTTAAGAACATGTTTCAAAGTCCCTCCAAAATTAAGAGCCCCCACAACCCCAAACATCTCACGGCCCATTGCCAGACTTGAAAAGTCCAAACATCCCTGCATAGGTGTGCAGAAAATTTCTTGTCACCTCCCTGCCACGTTGAAATTATTAAAAGAAGGAAAAATAAGATACTTACAGTTGCAAGTCTTATTTGCTGGTTTATTTACTTAACATTGTGAGCATAAGCACTTAAAACCATTTTTCACGACGGGAATTTCTTATGAATGATAATATTTTTTACTTAATTTCGCTATTTTGCAGCCTACTATTGATGTGGACTGCAGGAAGCTGAGGTGCTGTGTGAGTAGAACTGCAAAAAACAAGCACCAGTGCGGATATGCCCATAGCTATCAACGTTTTCCTTTTTTTAAGGGAAATTCCCTTATTCTGAATAGGATTCCTCACGGGAAAAGGGAAAGGTTGACAGCTATGGATATGCCCCCACTCTTGAAGAGCTTACCTAGAATACAAGAAGAGCCAGTGGCGGAGGAAGGGGGGTGCGGGGGGTGCCGTCTGCCCCAAGTGTCATTACTGAGGGAGGTAACAAAATGACAAAAATATGAGTTGTCGGGTTTTTGTTTAGTTTTTAAAAAAGGGTTCACAAAACTTTTTAGTTCAGTCAACAAACGTAATGAAACACAGGTGGCACTGGGCGCCACATCGTGGGGTCGGCACTTACCACGGGGCCTGCAACGTGCCCGAACCAGGCGTCTCTCCTGGGAGTGACATGGTGGCTAGGGGGCTTGCGGGCTCCACTGCCTAAAACGGCAGCGTGGGACTTGCATCTGCCCTCTACCTCTCCCTCAGTCGCCCTACAGCTGAGGGGGAGGTGGCGTAGAGGCGCCACCCAGCGCGCCCTGCTCCCATGTGGTGAAGAAATCAACCTATGCTGCCAATTCTCGTAGCAGACCAGTAGAAAGGAAGCAGCACATAAGCGGCACACAAAACGCTACCAAACCGTTCTACATTCTAAATCTTATATTCATAATCCAAAAATTGAGAGAGCTATGTACAAGATCTTCTGTTTGTGGCTTCTGTAGTAGCTCTCTCAATTTTTGGATTATTCATGTAAGATTTAGAACGTAGAATGGTTTGGTAGCATTTTGTGTGCTGCTTATGTGCTGCTTCCTTTTTACTGGTCCACCCCCATGTGGGGCTTGCCATGCCCCCTTGGGCAGCTCGCCCCAACCCTGGCTGCAGGACGCACTTGCCGCACCTGGCACCTGAGCAGCTAACTACGACGCTGAGTAGAGCCCTGCTGAATCCCATCGAGAACAGAATCCTCTTCTCACAGTGGCCAGCTAGATGCCTATACAAAGCCCTCAAGCATATACTTGCCAATACAGTGGTACCTCAGGTTACATATGCTTCAGGTTACATACGCTTCAGGTCACAGACTCCGCTAACCCAGAAATAGTGCTTATACAGGGGGCCTATACAGGGGGCTGCCGGCAGGGAACGCTGCCTATGCAAAGACCGCCTGTGATACACAAGGGGAAGGGAGACCAGGCCGCCAAGAGGCTCTGGGTGGCATAGCCCAGGTGTCCTGTTGGGGGCAGGCATGTGTGAGGGCAGCGTGTGGGGAAGCTGAGAGGAAGCACTCCCAGCTGGAAGTACCCACAGACATTTCAGTTGCCACACAACTGGGGTGGGGATAGGGCAGGAAACAATAATATTGTGCATTTCAAATGTTTGTACATAGCACTAGCAAAGGTGCAAGAGCCTGCTGGTGGGTAAATATGTACAGTGGTACCTCAGGTTAAGTACTTAATTCGTTCCGGAGGTCCGTTCTTAACCTGAAACTGTTCTTAACCTGAAGCACCACTTTAGCTAATGGGGCCTCCTGCTGTTGCCGTGCTGCCAGAGTCCGATTTCTGTTCTCATCCTGAAGCAAAGTTCTTATCCTGAAGCACTATTTCTGGGTTAGTGGAGTCTGTAACCTGAAGCGTATGTAACCCGAGGCATATGTAACCCGAGGTACCACTGTATTAGTTCCTTAGTTTAAACTTTTTCGCTTTGAAAACTAAACAGGTTCCATCCTTGCCCCTCCGTCAGCTGCATAATGTTGATGTGCAGGCGGAACAATGCATGTTCTAAAATGTGTTTGGCCACTAGGGGGTGAATGTGCACTATGCTCTCTCTGCAGATAACAATTTTTAAAAAGATGCACTCCTTTGGGATTTAATTTTGGGTATTTGCTGGATGGCGCCATCGAATAGGACAGTTTTGAATCCTTATCTCAGTTTAGAAAACATGTGGATGCTGTCACTAATTGTCCTCAAGTGTTTTGTTTTGAATTGGGAAGCCACTGGTAATCTCTGTCTTTCTAAATATACAAGGCAGATGCAGTTATTTATTTATTAGCAGTTTATTTGGAATGTAGGATGACACGAAGCTGTTTTATCTTGTCAGCTGCCTTTTTTTGTCCACGTAGCCCAGAAATGTGTGCTCTGGCGAGCAGCACCAACACAGGGTACAAGGCAGAGGCCTTTTGCATCATCTGCTACATGAGCCTTTTAACTGGAAATGAAAAGAACAGCACCTTCAAAGCATGTTCCCTTGCCACTGAGCAATGGAATGGTTAAAAAAGAAAGAAAGAAAGAAAGAAAGAAAATCAGGGAAAAGAAGAAGAGTATGAATCTACCTCAGCCCAGAGAGAGGGTGATCTCCACTTGAGAAGCTTTACTGTGGCATTTGAAATTTTTATCTTCTCTAACACATACACAAAAATAGGGTGGCTGTATTTAAAAAAGTAAAAACCGGGAGCTTTTTTCAGACAAACCCCAAAATTGTTGAGTTTTTGGTTTTTCTACAAAACACCAAAAAAACCTAAGATGCAAGACAAAGCGCTGCCTTTCGGAAATCCCCCCTGGACGTCAATTACGCCTTTGAAAATCCTGTAATGTCCAGTGATGTATGGCAGCCAGACACAAAAAGGTCCAGAAGTTGTCATGTCGTACACATTAACCTTTTGAAGCACATTCGAGACACGTTCCTTCCCTCAAAGAATTCTGGGTGCTGTAGTTTCTCTAGAGCTGCTGGGAATTTAAGCTCTGTGAGAGGTAAACTTCAGTGTCTACAATTCTTTGAGGTGCTTTGGATGTGCTTTAAAGGGATACTGAGTACACAGCCAGGGTAAGGCTGCAACAATACTATGTGCCGTTACTTGGAACAAGGTCCACTGAACTTGGTGGACTGTGCTTCTGAGTAAACATCATTGTTAGGACCAACACAAAGATCCTAATGGAGCCTAGCCTTCCAATGACCCCATAGGATCCTGTGTTGTATTTGTAAGCCGTTTTAGATGGGAGGTTTTAATTCAAAGTGATTTGGGTCCCATTGACTCTAAACTCAGCTACACAGCTGCAAATAAAACGTTTTAAGTCTGTTTAAAATGCAATATACAAATGTGACACTAGATGGCGACAGTGAGCTACGGCAAATTCAATGTATTTTTCAAAACTTTTTTTTTTGTTTAAGCATTTTCGCAGCCTTTTTTGTATGTGTGTAGACCCCTAGTCAATGGGACAAAATTCAATTGAAATCCCTATGCTGTGGAATCAAAACCCCAATCTGATTGGCTAGATCAGTGTTTCCCAACCTTTTTTGGGCAAAGGCACACTTGTTTCATGAAAAAAATCTCGAGGCACACCACCATTACAGCCCCGTGACGTCAGCGCGCAGCGTCACGCCGGGAAGGACATGAATTGCTAGCAAATTACATAATCACCTCCTTGAGGGCTGGCTCATCTTCTCCGAAGGCAGAACCCCATTAATTAACAGGACAGACTCACACCATAGCCAAGACGAGGGGGGAAAACCTCAGTCATGCACAGTCATGCACATGTGGGGGCTAAATGAGGACGAAGACCGGGCAGAGAGCAGGGTTCAAATCACCCCACCTGGCCAGGACAATCCCTGGGTGCTCCCTTGGGCCACTCGCCTGACCCACCTCGCAGGGCTGTTGTTGCGAGGATAACACGGGGAGAACCACGCGCACCCCGGGAGCTCCTTGGAGGAGAAAGCGGGCGATGAATGCAATGCACGAAATATATGAGAGGCGACCAGGTTTTGCAGGTGAGGGGCCCCCGCCAGCCTCCGCTTCCAACACCCGGCGCAACGACGCCGAAGTTTCCTCCCGGGCTCGGCTCGGGGAGCAGTGCTGCTCCCCCCCGGCTCCCCTTCGCCCTCCCGGCTCTCTCTGCCGCCCACTGGGGACCCCCCTCACCTGCCAAGTCCGGAGCGCCGGTGGAAGTTGCATGCATGCATGCAGGGCGCCGCGTTGCCATTGCATTGCACTGCACTCCATGCAACGCCTGCACACATGCATTGCCTTGCACACCCGCCAAGGGGTCTCCCCACGGTCCGATGTGTCCCCTCCGGCGCGGATGCAGCATTGCAAAAATAAAAAAGCCCCGACGCAGCCCTACCTGGGGGGCAGCCTCCGCCGCTCCGCCTCCGCGGGGATCCCCGGGCTCCATCCTGCCGCCCGATCTCCGCGGGGGCACAGGCAGGCTGCGCAGGGTCTGCGCGGAAGAGCCCCTGCCCGCCCGGCCGCCGCCGCTGCGCTCATTCCATGGCCGGGAGAAGAGCGCTTCAAACAAAACGCCCGGCCCGCCAGGCCACGCTGGGAAACGTAGTTTGCGCACCCCGTGCGGGCGCGGAGCCCAAGGGTGAGGGGACTACGGATCCCGGCAGCCCCCACACCGGGGACGGAGGGGGAGAGGCCGGGTGCAGGGATGGAGGGACGGGTGGGCGAGCGAGTGAGTGAGTGGCAGCCGCCAAGCCTTGGCCGAGAGCCAGGAAGGGCCTCCCCGGAGGAGGAGGAGGAGGAGGAGGAGGAGGAGGGAGGCGCAGAGCAGGAGGGAGGGAGGGAACCCCAGGGGTCATCTAGTGACGGCGCCCCAATCGAAAATTTGACTTAAAAAAAAAAATCTTTCGAATTTTTTAATTTTTCCCGCGGCACACCAGGCAACATCTCGCGGCACACTAGTGTGCCGCGAAACAGTGGTTGGGAAACACTGGGCTAGATTAATCCAATAACCCGATCTCTGCAGCTTGATCCTTATAAATAACAGCAACTGGAGAATGCTTTCAATCACGCCTCCCTTCACTTCCTTGTTGGGCCTTATTTTGTATTTTTGCTGTTGTTGTTCTGTTCATCCCGGGTGAGAGGAAAACCCCATCCTGGATCAGGGAGGCAGGACTGTGTTGGCTAAAATCCAACGACTGCAAATGGTCTATGCTCTCAGTTTGTTTTCCTGCCGCACCGAACAGCTCTAGAGACACGCAAGTTGAATTATGTGTCAGATGAGGAATGAGGGAAAAAGCATGGAGTGATTTCCCTTTTCCCTGCAAGGCGGTTCCAAGGCGCTGGCTAGCTCTTTTCAGCTGATGTGAGCTGATGGGAGGATTTGAGAATCCGCCTTGCCGGCCGCAGGTGAGCAGAAGCCCCTCTTGGGCTTGTCGAGAGGCAGAGCAAGTCATGTGGCCGAGCCGGGCAGCCGAGCAACCACGTCAGCAGAAAGGCGAACTTGGTAACAGGTTGATGTTGCGGTTGCTAGAATCAAGGCTGCGAAAAGCCTGCCCAGAGCCTGCCCCACACCGGGGAGGCTGCCAAAACAAACAGAGCCTTGTGCAACGTACAACAGAGTGCCCTTGCACTCGATCTCTTTCTTTTGCAGAAATCAGTCTTCCTAGAAACTCCCTCGTGGACCTGATCTTCTTCACCCTGGGACACTCTCAGAAAACAAGTTTAGTTGAATGAGGAACTCTGCTTACGGAATGAAGCATTCTTGTAATTTTATTTGCCTTGCTTTCCTCTGTTAATCTTAAACACTCTCTCTCTCTCTCTCTCTCTCTCTCTCTCTCTCTCTCTCTCTCTCTGTGTGTGTGTGTGTGTGTGTCTTGGGCTGCATGCACACATTTGCAGCGCATTTCAAGCATACACCCTGCTCCGAATCCTGGGAACTGTAGTTTGCCACACACCAAGCTACAGCTCCCGGCACCCATAACAAGCTATCGTTCCCAAAATAATTTCGTGGTGTTTGTGTGTGAGAGAGACATGTTTTGAAAGTGCTCTAAATCTGTGGTGCATATGCAATCTTGTGGTGGTAAAATCAAAAGCTTAAACGAAAGTGAGATGCTTATAATTTCCGAACATGTTCCTGTTTTAATGGAGCTGGGTGGAGGAATTTCAAAATCTGCTTGATAGAGCTATCGTGCAATAAATAAGCAGAGCAAAAGTTCTTTTATGCTCAGATTGACACAGTAAAAGGCAAAAGGAAAGATTGGATAAAACAATACATGAGATGTTGTTTTTCAGAGATTGTGGATTAGTCTGATCGGTTAAAGAGTCTATTTACTACATCCACTACCACATTAATACAAGGACTCGTGGTGATGTACATAGTTCCTACTCTTTTCATTTTATCTTCACAACATCCCTGTGAGGGAGATTAGGCTGAGAATATCCCAGTGAGCTTTGCATCTGAGTGAGAATTTGAAATCTGGACTTTCTGGTCCGAGTCTGACACTCTTAACGGTTAGGGTTGAACTGCAAAACTGGTTCTCAAGTTCCCAAATTATTATATTATGTAAAATGCATTTTAAAGGGGAGAACAGGTGAAGATGGCTGCCTAAGAGACTGGTAAGCTGTTGCCAGTCAGAGAAGGCACTACAGTGGTACCTCTGGTTACGTACTTAATTCGTTCCGGAGGTCTGTTCTTAACCTGAAGCATCACTTTAGCTAATGGAGCCTCCTGCTGCCGCTGCGCTGCCGGAGCACGATTTCTGTTCTCATCCTGAATCAAAGTTCTTAACCCGAGGTACTATTTCTGGGTTAGCGGAGTCTGAAACCTGAAGCGTATGTAACCTGAAGCATGTGTAACCCGAGGTACCACTGTACTGAACTAGATGAACCACTGAACTAGTCTCAGTATAACGTAAGGCAGTTTCATATCTTCTTTGGCGATCACCATAGCCAAGTAAGATTGTCTTCCATGAACACGGTTTTAACAGTGAGTCTGTAAGTGACTGTGGAGGCCAATTCTGGAGCCACAAAGTAGAAACATAGGTTTCTGGGTGGGACTTGATCATGGTGAGGATTTGGCAAGTGTGCCTTCCTCTTAGCATATTTCTCCCTTTTGTCCTGAGTTCAAGTGTCTTCAAAGCCCATGACACCTTTGGTAAAGGCTGTTCTTCAATTGGAGCTCTCACAGGCCAATGTTTCCCAGTTGTCGGTGTTTATACTACATTTTAAAGATTTGCCTTGAGAGAGTCTTTAAAACTCTTTTGTTGACCACTAGCATTACGCTGTCCATTTTTAAGTTCAGAATAGAGTAGTTGCTTTGGCAGACGATAATCAGGCATCCGAACAACATGAGTAGTCCAACAAAATGGATGTTGAAGAATCATCGCTTTGACACTGGTGATCTTTGCTTCTTTCAGTACACTGGCATTAGTTGGCCTGGCTTCCCAAGTGATGTGTAAACTTTTTTGGAGACATCGTTGATGGAATAGAATCTCATATCTATCTATCTATCTATCTATCTATCTATCTATCTATCATCTATGTATGTATGTATGTATGTATCTATCTATCATCTCTCTATCTATCTATCTATCTATCTATCTATCTACCTATCATCTAACATAAAGGCTAATCCATTGTGAGAGTTAGAAACTAGAAATCTTTCTCACATACAAATGCCACAGTCCATCACACGGTTAAGCACAAGCCAGTCCATTAAGTTTGATGGGTTTAAGTGCTGGATCGTGGCCATGAGAGATTAACAAAAACAGCCTTGTCAGACTTTTATCGCCAGCTTGCTCTGGGAGCATTTCCAGCTTTGCATACGTCGACTTTTTCTCCCGAAGCTACATCTCCTTAAGAGCAATTTTATCTCTAGTGTGCAAATTACTTAATTGCATGCTATTAAAATAAGAGATTCCAGTTCGAGTACAAAGCTCCAAGGTTCAAAGTTGTAGGTGGTTGGGGTTTTTGTGTGTGTATGTGTGTGAAAGAAATTAGGTGAAAATCTTATCGGCGATCTGTAGGACAGTTTGAAGTTTCGTTTCACTCTGCCGCATGAAAGCTCAACAGATTCTGTGTTGTGCAACAAAGAATCTAGGTTTCATATTTTCAGAACTACAAGTAACACTCGCTCTCTTAATACTGGCTGGGATCCAGCATTCCCCCCCCCCTTGGATCCCCACAATGCTATATCAAAAGCTGCTTTTAAAGTTTCCTCACCCAGATGCATAGGCTTTGGGAAGGCAACGCAAGGGCTATGGGGTGTGTGCAATGTTGTCAAGGGCCTCCAAAAAAAGGCCTCAAGGGCCGCATGTGGCCCTTGGGCCACGCATTAAACAACCCTGCTTTATAGCATGAAGCCATCCCTGAAATTTTGATTGCGGAACTCCTGCTCAAACGTGCATGTTTCCCCAATAGAATTAACAAGGGTTCCTTAGTGCCAAGAGAGTCTGATCTCTGAAAGTTTTGGGAGGGGGCTGTTACTGATCTTACTGGGTCCCACCAGGAAGTTTGGCTGGCAGGAAGCTGTGCCACTCTGCGTGGGCACATTGCTTTAAACGTCTTGCGAGCAACTCAGTGCCATGTGAGATAATAGCGTTGCTCCCAAAACGTTCCAGGAATTGCAACTGAGAGGCCTGTGAGCAGCACAGCATTTTTGTTAAGTTAGAAAAGCGGGGAAGAAATGAGAAACCTTTGTCTAGCTCGTAAGATTCATAAAAGTAAATCAGCAGCTGCCTCCTTAAGATTTCAGAAAGAAATTGCTCCTCACCCCCTCCTGTGTTCTTTCAGGAGAGTTATGTTTTGTAGGGGGCCAAGTAAAAACCAGGACACCCTGAAAGTGTTGAGCAAAAGCTACGAGAATTTTGAGTTCTGCAGCTGTTTTTGGCATTTTTGGCATGATTTAATCCCCGTTGCCGGTTTTCCGGGACATTTGCCCGATTTCCGAGAAATACAGTGGTACCTCGGGTTAAGTACTTAATTCATTCCGGAGGTCCGTACTTAACCTGAAACTGTTCTTAACCTGAAGCACCACTTTAGCTAATGGGGCCTCCTGCTGCTGCCGCACCGCTGGAGCCCGGTTTCTGTTCTCATCCTGAAGCAAAGTTCTTAACCTGAAGCACTATTTCTGGGTTAGCGGAGTCTGTAACCTGAAGTGTATGTAATCCGAGGTACCACTGTAATCCAGGGTGCTATTTTGGGGGGAGAATTCCAGGTCATGTCCTGGACAATCAGGACGTATGACAGCCCGAGTCTGTAGCAGTGGGAAGAATGGAGTTAGGATTTCTGATTTCCTGCTTGGATAACCACTTTGCTACATGCATAGCTCAATCCAGGTTGGAATAAAAAGTGTTTGGACTACACATTAATTAACCACAAAACTGTCCATATATCCTTATTATCATGCAATCATGGTGATTTGTGCTCATGATGGTATCAGGGTGGTTATACACAATCCCACTTTCAAGACTGCTTCCGCTCTCAAAGGTTTTGCGTCAGAGGTATCATTGCCCATTCGTCCAGATCTGGCGCTTCTCCAGCTGATCATGAGAACTCTAAACCGGGGAAGACAAATGAATGAATGAAAGGAAAGCAAGAGTGATGGAGAGCTGGACTTTCCAGATTTCCCTTAAATCCAAGCTCAGCCATGAAGCTTATTGTATGGCTGTGGGTGGGTCAGCATCTCTTTTGGACCCAGAGGTTCTTGCAAAGATAATCCAGTATCTGCCAGCCTATGTTTGGAGGATGGAACGGATGCAAATGTGATAAATAAGATCGCTCCTTTCGGTTAGCAGTTCTGGGGCTCGCTTTTCATCTGACCTGGGACAATACTGTCGGGGCACAGAATCTACTGCAGACCAGATGAAATAATGTAATCATTTAATAGCCCTTTTCCAGCTATTACCTTTGCTCAGTGAGGCAGTAAACACTGAAACAAAAACCACATTACCTACCTAACCAATTGTTTTAACCAGATATGTTAATGAATTGCCCTAAGTCTGTGTAGGACATACTTTGAGGTGATCAATGGGACACGGGTGGCACTGTTGTCTAAAGCACCGAGCCCCTTGGGCTTGCCAATCGGAATGTCGGCGGTTCGAATCCCCATGTCGGGGTGAGCTTCCGTTGCTCTGCCCCAGCTTCTGCCAACCTAGCAATTCGAAAGCACGCCACTGCAAGTAGATAAATAGGTACCACTGTGGCAGGAAGGTAAATGGCGTTTCTGTGTGCTCTGTCTTCCCTTACAGTGTTCTGTTGTGCCAGGAGTGGTTTAGTCATGCTGACCACATGACCCGGAAAGTTATCTGTCGACAAACGCTGGCTCACTTGGCCTGAAAGCGAGATGAGCACCGCAACCCCATAGTCGCCTTTGACCGGACTTAACCGTCCAGGGGTCCTTTACCTTTACCTTTT
The DNA here is from genome assembly GCF_965113315.1 of Podarcis vaucheri. Classification (NCBI taxonomy): domain Eukaryota; kingdom Metazoa; phylum Chordata; class Lepidosauria; order Squamata; family Lacertidae; genus Podarcis; species Podarcis vaucheri. Next base: position 61,971,329 of record NC_138767.1, on the reverse strand, counting down.
TACCTTTAAGCAGATATGTTAATAAATTCCCCAAATGCACTGCACTAAATCTGTGTAGGCATATTTTTAGGTGATCAATGGGGCTTACCTTTAGAAAGGTGTGTAGTACAGTGTGCCCATTAATTCTGCAATTGATGGTAGTATATGAATTGCCCTTAAACCTTCTGTCTCATTCTTACAGAAAGGGAAGCTGTTTCTCATTCCTTTTACACAAAGCTGCACCCAGAGATTTGTGGTCTCCCATGCAGTCAAGCCGAGGAATCTTTAGACTTTGGACTCTTTGGGCAATTTATCTGTGTTTCCTCTATTACGGTTGTACTTTGTAATCAGTCTTGGGTTTCTGATGTCTCGCATCTGGGAAGGTAGCCTTGTGCCCCAGGGTGGCTGAACTAGATGTTCCTTTTGAAAAGCAAATTCAGGGACACGTTGACAAACTGGCCTGAGCCCCACCCAGACCTCTTCCAGAGTCTTAGACGGGGACATGAGGAAGCAATGAGCTACTAAATTCTTAGTGATATACCGTATTTTTTGCTCTATAAGACTCACTTTTTCCCTCCTGAAAAGTAAGGGGAAATGTGTGTGCGTCTTATGGAGCGAATGCAGGCTGCACAGCTATCCCAGAAGCCAGAACAGCAAGAGGGATTGCTGCTTTCGCTGTGCAGCGATCCCTCTTGCTGTTCTGGCTTCTGAGATTCAGAATATTTTTTTTCTTGTTTTCCTCCTCCAAAAACTAGGTGCGTCTTGTGGTCTGGTGCGTCTTATAGAGCGAAAAATACGGTAAATACAAGCAGTCTGAATTGTACCAGTGTAGTAAAAGGACTAGCTCTCCAAACATTTGGTTGATAGTCAACACTTTTAGAAAAGGAGGAATGCAGCAGGCTGCCTGCTGATGATGTTGAGCCCCAATGATTGGAAGGTGGTGGGACTGGTAATCTGAGAGCGTTGGTGGAGCCAAGATGTTAAATACAGTCAGATCTTGATTGTTGAATGCCTTGGCTCTCAGACGTTTTGGCTCCCAAACGCCACAAACCCGGAAGTGAGTGTTCTGGTTTGCGAACGTTTTTTGGAAGCCGAATGTCCAATGCGGCTTCCGTGGCTTCCGATTGGCTGCAGGAAGCTCCTGCAGCCAATCGGAAGCTGCGACCTGGTTTTCGAACTGTTCCGGAAGTTGAACGGACTCCCGGAACGGATTAAGTTTGACAACCAAGGTACCACTGTACTAGAGTTTCTGAATCCAGATAGGTTTATCACACTGCCATATTTACCCCATTTACCTGAAAGTGAGCAGCAACAATTGAATAGAATTGACTTCTCAATAGACAGGGTTAGGATTACCCTCAGAAGATTAATTTGCGGTAATCTATCCAATTCCTGGGGTAGCCAACCCTGACCTCAGTGGATTTGTGTCTGTCTGAATGAAGGAATATCTATTCTACAAATCTGTAGCTGTCTTGTATCAGTTTAGCGATATCAGTTTCCTTCCCAAAATTCCTGGTGTTCTCCCTTAGCTTTGTTTAGATTTGGCCTTTGTATATTTGGATAAAATATGGGGATAAAACCTGCAACCTTGGTGCTATCAGCACCACGCTCTAACCAACGGAGCTACACTGGAAGTTGTCATTTGGTGAGATTGCTGAAAATGTCCGTTGGAGGTCCCCAGTCTCCCTCTCTGAACTACAATTCCCAGAGGTCTGATTGCTACGTCAGTCTGTATGTGGCACGACCTTTGCTGTGGTCTAAACCACTGAGCCTCTTGGACTTGCCAATCAGAAGGTCAGCGGTTCAAATCCCCACGAAGCAGTGGGCTCCCATTGCTCTGTCCTAGTTCCTGCCAACCTAGCAGTTCGAAATCACGCCAGTGCAAGTAGATAAATAGGTACCGCTGTGGCGGGAAGGTGAACGGCGTTTCTGTGTGCTCTGGTTTCCGTCACAGTGTCCCATTGCGCCAAAAGCAGTTTAGTCATGCTGGCCACATGACCCGGAAAGCTTTCTGCAGACAAATGCCGGCTCCCTCAGCCTGAAAAGAAGATGAGCGCCGCAACCCCAGAGTCGCCTTTGACTGGACTTAACCATCCAGGGGTCCTTTACCTTTAATCATGACCTTTGATGTGATTAAACTGCTCCCTGGTTTTCTGTTAAGCTGACTTGGCTTCCATGCTAGCTGCCTGTTACGCTCCTTGGGTATCGAGAATGAAATTATTGGCTCTACAAAGCTGCCCTTTGTTACTTTTATTTACTAAATCGTCCCCTTGCGGGTTTTTCCAGTTTCCTCCACACCATATTATTTCTTTCTGGTTTCATTAATACAAACACCTTTTAATGTGCTTTTAATTTCGTTCATTCACTCCGTGTCTCTTGCATTCCTGTCCCTTGACTATTGGTGACTTGTGCATGAAGAAGAGACTTGTTTTGCTGGGCACAAGAATAACTGTGGCTGACATTAGTGAGCATCAGGAATCAATATGGGAACACTTGATCAAATATTGAGGAACAGACCTGCGGAATCATAAGTCTATTTTGGAGGGACGTGTTGGGGCATTCTACAGTTTTTTCCACAAAGTATCTCAACCCTTTGAACCATTTCATCCATTGTAGAGGAAATTATTAAATCCTGGTTCTAGGGGCATTTAAGACCGCAGGCTGGGCTCTTTCTCTTTCTGCCCCAATTATTCACACCTAGATACAATATTAGACATTGCACTCAGGGTACATCAGGATGACCTGCTTTTTGAACATTCATCCTGATTTGCTTGCAGGAAGATTAGACAACTGAAATATACTCGGAGTCGAGTGTGGATTTCATGCTCTTTATTCAACTCATAGTAGTGAGGAATGAAAGTTCCCCCAAAATATCTGCTTTATGTACATTATTTACACAATGGGTCGCACGTGATTGGCTAATTCCAGGATTCTCCTGTAGGCCAATCAAGTTGCGGATTCACTTCCAGCTGAAGCTGGATTGGGTGGCTCCTGTGGACCAATCATACTGCTGCATTGTTCTAGGACCAATCAGACTGCTGCATTCTGAATCCTATTGTTCTAGGACCAGTCAGACTGCTGCATTTTGGATCCTATTGTTCTAGGACCAATCAGACTGCTGCATTTTGGATCCTATTCAACTCAGTACAAAACAACATTTGCTGTTTAATTGACATTCATTCTGATTTGTTTGTGGAGAGGTTTGATGGGTCTAAATCTTGTCTTAACACTTTTATTCTTTCTCTTCTTTAAAGCGGATGACAATGCCAATGTGAAAAGTGCTATATATATATGTGAAAAGTGCTATATAAATGAAGTGAAGGATTATCCTGTACCCTGCCACCCCACCTTTCAGTAACACCCTGACTTTGACACCACAATTGCTTTACATTCTTTGGCATAAAAAGAAAAAAGGAAAAAAGAGAAAAAAGGTTATTAGTTTATTTAGAATTTTCCCTCCCAAGATTAGTTGGAAATTCAGAAGATAATGTAGCTGATTATTTCTGCTGAATAATCATGCAGCAAAAGGCACACCCTGGAACAAAGTTGCCATCAGAAAGACACACTCAGAGGAAGGGGACTTCCTAGCTTTTTCCTTCATTCCATCAAGTTTAAAGTGAGATTGCACTGCAATGAAGGATAGGCTGAAAGACACTGTTTCACCAAAGATCACCCAGTGAGCTTTATAAAACCCTAGTAAGCAATAGCAATATCCCCACTCCCTCCCACCAAAAAAAAATCCTTTCAGAGAAACGTTAAGACATCAAGCTTTATTGACTACGAACCCCGAAATTTGGGATCACTTCCAAACCGGTGCTAAAGTTTTGTACCTTGTTTTGTGCTATGAACCCTGAATCTTGTACCTTCCCGGAACCTGAGTAATTGACACATCAAACCTGGGGCAACCCAATAAGATGTGTGGGGTATAAATAGTAAAATTATCATTATGGAATGGGACGTCCCTATCTTCATCTGAAAAATGTTGGAGGGTATGAGTTCATGGTTAATAAAGCTGAGAGACCAGGGTTCAAATACCCGCCAAGCTCACTGGGATTTAAACCCTGATCTCTGAATGTTTTGGGAGGGGGCTGTTACTGATCTTACTGGGTCCCACCAGGAAGTTTGGCTGCAGGAAGCTGTGCCACTCTGCATGGGCACATTGCTTTGAATGTCTTGAGAGCGACTCAGTGCCACGTGAGATGATGGCGATGCTCCCAAAACGTTCCAGGAAGTGCAACTGAGAGGCCTGTGAGCAGCACAGCATTTTTGTTAAGTTAGAAAAGCAGGGAAGAAATGAGAAACCTTTGTCTACCTTGTAAGATACATAAAGGTAAATCGGCAGCCGCCTCCTTAAAATTTCAGAAAGAAATTACTCCCCACCCCCTCCTGTGGTCTTTCAGGAGAGTTATGTTTTGTAGGGCTGCCATATTTCAAAAAGTAAAAACCAGGACACCCCGAAAGTTGTTGAGCTTTTTAAAGACAAACCTCAAAGTTGTTGAGCTTTCTTCAGAAAATTTTTGAGTTTTGGAGCTGTTTTAGGCATATTGGGCAAGATTTAACCCCCATTGCCGGTTTTCCAGGATATTTGCCTGATGTTCAAAAAATAATCCAGGATGCCATTTTCGTGGGAGAATTCCAGGACATGTCCTGGACAATCAGGATGTAAGGCAGCCTGAGTCTGTAGCAGTGGGAAGGAATGGAATTAGGATTTCTGATCTGCTCCTTGGACATGCAATTTGCCACATGCATTGCTCAATCCAGGTTGGAATAAAAAGTGTTTGGACCACACATTAATTAACCACAAAACTGTCCAGATACCCTTATTATTGTGCATTCATAATGATTTGTGCTCATGATGGTATTAAGACCCCCAAATAGTTGAGTTTTGTTTTATAACAAAAACGCCAAAAAACCACAATATTTTGATTGACTTGCCAAAGATCCAGGACAAAGTGCCACATTCCACCTTTGAAATCCCGGCGACGTCCGGGAAATTCTGCGCATAGAGTAGCCCTAGGTTTTGTGTCTCACCCATCGAATGAACGGCCAAAAAGACCGTTTCAGAGCAGTCTCTGTCCAAAGCTCTACAATGCCTGGGCCCAGCCCTGGACCAAACATAAAGCAAACAACAGGTTATCGTGACAAACAGGGCGGCTTTGATTAGCTGTCACACAGCCTTTTTAACAACACCCTGTAAAGCAAAGGGATTGGGGAAGGGGGGGGTAGGGCAAGCACTCCAGCAAGACAAAAGGTAGCTGGATTCCGGTAATTTGGTGTCTGTGCTTTACCAAAAAACAAAACACTGCGGTGGTATTTGCTAAGCTTTGCAATTCCAGAGAATTGTGCAATTATGCAACTCCCAAGGAGGAAATGAATCCAGGGTAACTAAGCCTCGGAGGAGACATGTGAGACTCTGACTCCACAAGCAAGTCTTCCTTTTCACCATGCGCCATTATAATGGAAGAAAGGTTGGATACGCAAGAGTGGATAAATAAATAACCATGATTTATGTCTTTATAATTACCCAGAGGCGTACGTCCCCCTTCCCCCTGCTTTTGTACTCTCGGTTATCTTCCTTCTCGCCAAAATAAGGTGTGACAACTGCCGGTGTAACCCACAGATACATGGTCATGTCCACAGCACGCCTTTCAAGCACATATCTTTCCCCCAAAGAATCCTGGGAACGGAACTCTAAAGATGCTGGGAATTCTAGCTCTGTGAGGTGTGAACTACAGTTCCCAGGACTGCCAGTGTGGTGTAGTGGTTAAGAGCGGTGGACTCGTAATCTGGTGAACCGGGTTTGATTCCCTGCTCCTCCACATGCAGCTGCTTGGTGACCTTGGGCCAGTCACACTTCTCTGAAGTCTCTCAGCCTCACTCACCTCACAGAGTGTTTGTTGTGGCGGAGGGAGGGAAAGGAGAATGCTAGCCGTTTTGAGGCTCCTTCGGGTAGTGATGAAGCGGGATATCAAATCCAAAGAAGAAGAAGAAGAGTTTGGATTTGATATCCCGCCTTTCACTCCCTTTAAGGAGTCTCAAAGCAGCTAACATTCTCCTTTCCCTTCCTCCCCCACAACAAACACTCTGTGAGGTGAGTGGGGCTGAGAGACTTCACAGAAGTGTGACTGGCCCAAGGTCACCCAGCAGCTGCATGTGGAGGAGCGGAGACACGAACCCGGTTTCCCAGATTATGTGACTACCGCTCTTAACTACTACACCACACTGGCTCTTCTCTTCTTCTTCTTCTTCTTTGGGGGGAAAGCCTCATACTTGAAAGGTATGGCACGGATGTGACCGAAGATGAAGGATGCTCTCGGTTTCCTAACCCCTCAGATATCATTTTTGCAGCCCTTACATATTTCGGGAACAGCAATCCTTGGAATGTAGTGAAAAATATTATGATTATCATGGATACTGTACAGCTACCGTAATTTACAACATGAATGAAAATATGTTCAACATTGTACATACTGTACGTACATTGTATATGTTGAGATCTGTGGGTATAGGGCAGTATATGAATGTAATAATTAATAATGGCTCTTTGTTGTTATTGTTGATCTCACATTCTCAAAATGTTCTCAAATGGAGGATCCAGTCTGTACATCAGCACCCACTTATGTACGGAATAAGGAATTGCAAGGAGACCACCTTCCTTACAGCAATAGACCAGTGCACCCGACCAGAGAAGAATGGCAGATCAAGTTGATGGATTATGCTGAAATGGCTAAAATGACCGGAAGAATCAGAAACCAGGAAGACCAAAATTTGAATAAGGAATGGGGGAAATTTATAATTTATCTTAAAAACCATTGTAAACAGCTAAAATAGTTAGCAGGATTGGAATAACACTTGTAGTCTAATGGTGAATTTTGAATATAATGGAGATGTAAAAGATCTGGATTATTATAAAAGATGCAGGAGGAAATGACTAACAATAGAAGCTGCAAAGAGGAGGAGGGAAGTCCAGGAGATCCTTTGGAATCTTATTTTTATGATGGATGTTGGATATGTGATTGTAAAACTTTAATCTGAAAGACCAAATAAATAATTTTTTATATATATTCAAAAATGAACTTAAAAACAAAAACCAGTAATGCAAGTAACAGTTGCAATGTAGTACTTTGTTCCTTCGTTGTCACAGAAACTTAGAAGTGTGGGATGATCATAAAGTGCAGCAGTTATTAACAGAGGCCACTGTTTCTGAAGAAAATACTGTTTGAAATGTGGTCTTTCCTGTGCATGGAGAGCAACTGGAGGCTCAATTTGTCTCCTGCAAGAGCTTGGACATTCCTAGACCTCTTCTATGCACTTCCTTCTCAGGGTATTAAGTCCTGTAGGCGACACTGTTTTCTGCCCTCAATAGGAAGACCAGTGGGTCGGAAGCTGGGCAACAGCACCGGCTCTACCATCACCCAGAGTGACGCAGCCACTTCAGATAGTGGATTTTGAGGGGGATGGCAGCCCAGTGTCAGAGGACAGATCAACGTGCCCCGCTTGCCACACCACTCCAGAGCTAGCCTGCTGTCTTCGGTTGGGGTGGCGGACACTGGTGGAATCTACACACATATAAAAAAACGCTTCGAAAATACTTTTTTTAAAAAAAACTTTTGAAAAATGCATGGAATTTTGCATAGCTCGCCAGCACCATCTAGTGTCACGTTTGTATATTGCACTTTACAACGCATTTAAAGCATTTTATTTGCAGCTGTGTAGATGAGCCCACTGCCCCATCTCCAGCATTGAAATAAGATCCAACACTTGATCCGGTCAGCTTACAGAAGGAGGGAGGGCACCAACTTTTGCCTCAGGCAGCAAAATATACTGAGTGGGTGAATTATGTTGGATTGGCCTTCACCTTTCCTGAGATTCACGGATGGGGAGAGGGCAGAGGAAGGAGAAAGCCAGCCCTGCATATTCCTTCCTCTCTGCCACCATTGCATGCACAAACATGGAGCCACCCACGCTATCCATGTATTCCCACCCTAAAGACATAGAATTATAGAATTGTCTAGTAAGAAGGGACCACAAGAGCCATCTAGTTCAACCCCCTGTAATGCAATAATCTCTTGCCCGATGTGGGATTCGAACCCACGACCCTCCGATTAAGAGTCTCATGCTTTACCAACTGAGCCGTCCCCAGCAGACATATAGAGATCAGGGGTGTTGTCATATGTGGTCTATGCATGTAATGGCTCCATGCCCTCTACAGAAAACTGCCCATGACACATCAGCCTGGAAAAAACAAATTAACTTAGTATGTATCAAAAAAAGGAATTGTGCCTCAGAGGCAGGGCTAGAAAATTAAATGTGGAATTTAAAATAATAGGTTCCCACTAAGCAGGTTTAAAAAACAAAACAAAACCCAAAATGATCTTAAACTTCTTTGTTTGGGATCAAACCACTAAATGCGTAGTAGTTTAAAAGCCACATATATGGTGTTTTTTTTCTAAACACACCTTCCTTTGTGGGAAAAAGTGATTATAAGTCTCAGTTTCTTTCCCCACAGACCACATGATCCGAGCTACTTGCGAAATGTTGGAAAACGAGTTTGAGATGGACTAAGTGCCAACTACCGACTGTTTCCTCCTTCTCCTCTGTGTACTAGCTACAAGGACAAAACAGCGTAACAAGGAAGTTTGTGTTCCTTGGGAGGTGGATTTGACCGAAAGGAGAGAGAGTTAAAAGCAGCGTCGTCTCCTGTTAAATAAAATCCTCTTTAGAAAACCTCCTGTTCCTTTTGCAAATCCCAACCACAAAGGCAATGGCATTGAACACAAAAAGGATCCTCAGAGATGTAAACAGAGAAGCTGGGTCGAGAGCACGTTGGGTTAAAACTCCCACCAATCTTTTCAAAATAAATTAATCGTTCAGTGTGGCTTAGATGCTGGTCATTGATCTTCCCACATTTGTGTGTAATCCTTTTAACCGATGCTCCCACCAGTCCCAGCCAGCATGCCCAATGGCAAAGCAGGATGGGATTTGGAGTCCGATGACAGCTGAGAACACAATGTTGGATGTTGCAAATATATAGACCAGGTTCCTTGCGCCCCACCAGAATCTCCTCTGTCCCCTCTGCCAGAGGACAAGGAGGGACTTAAAGCAACAGGGGCTGCGGGAGTTGCAGCACAGTAGTCTCTGGTGGCTTACGGGGCCTTGTGTTGGACAAGGGGGTTTAAGTGAGCTGAAAGGGGCATGGCCATGCTGTTGTGCCAACGAGTCCAGGTTTTTGCACAAGTCTGAAGAGGTAGACACCTAATTAGCTCCTTAGCAGGAGTAAAAAGGTAAAGGTAAAGGACCCCGAGACAGTTGAGTCCAGTCAAATTTAACTATAGGGTTGTGCTCATCTTGCTTTCAGGCCAAGGGAGCCAGCGTTTGTCCACAGACAGCTTTCTGGGTCATGTGGCCAGCATGACTAAACCACTCCTGGCACAACGGGACACCATGACGGAAACCAGAGTACACAGAAACGCCGTTTACCTTCCCGCCACAACGGTACCTATTTATCTACTTGCACTGCCGTGCTTTCGAACTGCTAGGTTGGCAGGAGCTGGGACAGAGCAACGGGAGCTCACTCCATCGTGGGGATTCAAGCCGCTGACCTTCTGATCGGCAAGCCCAAGGGGCTCAGTGGTTTAGACCACAGCGCTGAGAGTAGCAGCTCTGGAGCTGATGCAATTGAGTGTTTTTCCAATAAAGAACTAGATATCCTCATTGGGGCTGGGTGTGCTTGGGTCCTGGGGGAAAGCATCACACAACTATCAGTAATAAAGTGGAATAATGTGTGGATGGTCCAGTATGGCACGCACACACTCTATCAATATCACCAGCCAGCCTATAATACCACGGGAAACTTGGCTTGGCCTTCTGGAGCGAGTGGAGGAAGCAGGCATCTGTTTTTACATGCCTCAAAACAGAGTCTATTCCTGGCCTCATCTGAAAACAGCAATGCCGTTAAGCAGTTTTAGACTCTGAGTTCCCTGCCCTCTTTGGATGGTAATGTGTAGGCCTTCAATGACTTGAACATGTGAGAAGGAGACCGCTCTGCAATTGGAGGACCTCCTGACCAGTGGTGTAGCTTAGGGGCGTGTGACCCTGGGCACACAATCTGGGTGTGTACCAGGCACTCACACCCTGAGATCCCCCTCATGCCCTGCCGGCAGCGGGGGCTGGAGAGCACGGAGGGTGAAGATCGCTCTCTGCATGTCCCATCTGATGCACCCAGTTGTGGCTCCCCCTTCGCAGGGTCAAGGTTGACCCATGGGTCGGAGAATGGCTGTGGTGCTGGAGAAAGCTCCTGCTTTCTTGCAGGTGGTTCGGCAGCTCTGGCAGCGAGAGGAGAGTGTGTGGCAATGTTGGACCTGGGCATGCAAGTGTGCCCCTGTGCTGCTGCCGCGGTGGGCTCCCTCTGTGCCCCACCTCTTTGGGTGATATTTACCTAAGCTCCGCCACCGCTTCCGATCATTCTTCTGAGAAGAGTCCCACCCTTATGGTTCCACTGTCTGAAACACCGAGGAAACAGCCGGAGAGACCCCGTTGTTAAAAGACAACTCTCATATGGATAACCATCTGTTTTTAAGGAATGTTTTATTTACTACCTCCTAGGAAAGTACTTTTCATGGAACAGCAGCAACACCGACATTCACAAAAGGACAGGAAATACAGCAAAAAAACAACAACGCCTAAAGTAAATAGCACATTTGAAAACAAGGCAAACATACATAATAATATCTTTTTCTATAGTTTGTTCTTAACCTAAGAAAAGTTCACATTTCAAGTCATAAACTTGCCTCAGTAGTGTATAAATGAAATGGTTTGTGTAGTCAGACCACTGAGGGGTGGTTCATTGACGCTTAAATGGCCTCGGTGATCCCTGCTACCTGGTGTTGCAAGCCAGCACCTTTGCACCTGTCCGGAGTTCCTATGGGCATTTCAAAGAACATCCACTCGGTTATTTGTTGGGGATCTGCCTTTCTTACAGATGCTATATGCGTATATGTAAAATACAGTAAGAGCTTCCCTTCTGTTCAAGTACTCGGGTAGGTTGGCACAAGCAGTCCTGTTTGAATAAAGGTTTCAAAGATTGGGTCTCCCACGTGGGAGATGAAAAATTAAGGAGATAGTGGTGCTTCGTTTGAGCATGGTAACCTGCAGCTTTTGCCACCAGCAACCGGTTTTACGAGAGATTTCACAGAAGATAGCGGAATGGGAGATGGCGGGAGATGCTTGACTAACATGGGTTAAATAAAGATTGATTCAGAAAGTTGCACTCAAAGGTTGCCCCAACTTGTGTTGAGTTTCCCCATAGCTGTAGCCCATGAAAGAGGCCTAAGGTCCTACTTATGGTTTCCCCATCTGGTTGGCCACTGTGAAAAAAGGATGGTGGACTAGATGGGGCTTTGGTGTGAGCTAGCGGGACTTGTCTTACATTCTTAAGTTTCTGTTGTAGTGGAAAAACCTGTGTCTTGACTGCCCTGCTTCACATCATACCGTAACAATTCGTACGGCTAGAATGCTCCCCGATTCAAAAAGAGCACAGCGAAACGCAAAACCTCCCCAAACACTAGGTGTTGGGGGGGGGAATTCTAGCCCAGCTGGCCATCCAAAATACTAGGTTTTTAAATGAGGGCTAGGCTACCTTTTTGTTCAATTATTTGCCACCCTGCCTGAATTGTGGTAAAGGTAAAGGGACCCCTGACCATTAGGTCCAGTCGTGACCAACTCTGGGGTTGCAGCGCTCATCTCACTTTATTGGCCGAGGGAGCCGGCGTACAGCTTCTGGGCCATGTGGCCAGCATGACTAAGCCGCTTCTGGCGAACCAGAGCAGCGCACGGAAACGCCGTTTACCTTCCCGCCGGAGCGGTACCTATTTATCTACTTGTACTTTGACGTGCTTTCGAACTGCTAGGTTGACAGGAGCAGGGACTGAGCAATGGGAGCTCACCCATCGCAATGGATTCGAACCGCCAGCCTTCTGATCGGCAAGTCCTAGGCTCTGTGGTTTAACCCACAGCGCCACCCTGCCTGAATTGTGGTAGTACTGTTCAAATTCAAATTTAACGCACCAGGGGCGACTGGACTATGTTTAGGATCCAGGCTTTGAAGCAAATGTATTTCAAGTGTGGCAGGGGTTTTTGGATAGCCACGTGAAAGCAATGCAGCTTGTGAAAAAATAAATAAAATCAGTAGTTAACGGTGGCCCTTTGAGGTAGGGTACACCAGTAAGCCCTCCAGTTGTGGATATTTTAAAGGACCACCCATTTTTAAAAATAAAAATAATTTCTGCTACTTATTTCTATAGCAAAATGCTTTCCAGTTCTCCTGTAAGATGGGGGTGCGGGAAGGATACCCTTGAGAATATTTTCATTTAGGATTTAAATTCTGGAAAAGTTTGCCGAGGAGGGCTGTCTGGATTCTGAAAACTGCACACAAAGCTCTTCTTTAATTCTAAGCATTACCTAAGCTTCTGAATTTAGCTGTTGCCTTAGGCATCTGTACATACTGAATGCCCAGGTTGGGATCCCAGCATGCTGTCTATGTGGCCCAAGGAATCCTACTCAAATCACTAGGGTTTCTGTGGTTGCTTCTAGCTCCAGCAGATTCCCAGATTTGTGGGAGCATCTCTTTGGGGCAAATCGGTGGGAGGGTCTGCTGAAGCAGCAGTGTGGTTGAGTGCGAAAGGGCTCCCTTCATGACCCCTTGGAATCCACTCATCATCTGTAGATTCATCTAAGACACTTAAGTTTCAAGTGGTACTGGGCCACGTCGCCTAAAGCCGACCGAACCACTCATTGCAAAGCTTACTGTATTTTACATTCACTGCACTACTACAAAAAAGCCTTGAAACAGGCCACAAAACACTGCAATAATATTACTTAACCTTCTTTAATAACCGTTGAAATAAAACATTGACTTTGTGGCACACCGTATTGCCGTGTAATACAGAGAAATAAAACGACTCTTAAAATGTACTGCAAATATATTTACAGGCTTAAAAAAACAAAAAGTGGTCCATATAACTTCCTTCTCCGGTGTACATGCACAAGTCCCATTAAATGGTACTGGGAACCATGTGTGGAAAGGAGAATAAGGCGAGAGAACAAAACCCACTTAAGTACTGTATTACTATGCCCCTTAACCTCAGCAAGAAACTGACGCAGCTACTTTAATAAGCAATATTTATGGTGAACAAGAGCATGTTTCGTCCTGGACTACACTAGCGTACATTCTTTTGTCTCTACAGCATACACTAGAAAAAGAACGAAGGTTTGAGACTATACTGGGATGCAGGGCTTGTTCACATTATGGAGTTCAAAGAAGTTATTCATGTATAAAGCGCTAAAGCAGGACATGAGAAAACCCAAAGTAGGAAAGGGAATCTACTATCCCCTTTGAATCTCTGCACATGTGAGTAACCAGTGTATGTAGCGAGCTCCCACGTATCTGCAGATTTTCCTCTCGATCTGTTATAAAACTTAGAAAGTAGCTAAGAGATACTTAGGAAGCTCAGTTCTGGAGCCTTTTATTTTTGTCCTTAAAAAATAAAGGGACTTTAGTTCACATGAAAAGCGTGAAGATTGAAAGTCTAGTGTCATAGAGGTGGTTGAATAAGACTCCCAGCAGCCTATGAAAGCTGTGGCACTTCAATGCCCTACATAGCTCCTCAACTTTCCTAAGGACTAGATTTTATGTGCAGGTCACAAAGGTTGACTTGCGTTGGTGCAGAATTGATATTTCCTTATCAGGGAATCCTGACTTGTTTGGGTTTGATGCAGAAGTACCAGCACAGACAGTTACTTTTACCCTCTTACACGGACACCTTAGTGCATGGCAGCAGGGCAATTTCAAATTCCAGCGGCGCCTTGTGCGAGGCCAAAATTCAGCCAACCCAAAGAGGTCAAATTGGTAAGGATTTAGGACAAACAAAAAGTTATCCAAAGCTGAAACTATGGAAGCGGGCATCGAAGACCACTGGTTACGAGTCAAATACCATGTCTAAAAAAATCTGAGAAAGATATTAAAAACCTCTTGACTCAGGGGCAAAATGGCCGGTATTCACATCGTGAGACAAACAGCCCTTTAGTTCATTCTCACTTAGATTCAAGTTTTGGCTTAACCTCTATTTAAAAATGGAAGCTAAAGGCACAGAATATGAGTATCTAGAGTAAACGCTGCCATTTGCACCTTGGGATACAACACCACTGATTCTCGGGTGCCAACTAACTCTACCACAAAGTTTAACCATGGTTTCTGTGCTTGTATAAATGAAACCAAGGTACAGTTGCTATAAGACAGGAAGTGCACTGGGTCAGGCTGGTATCGACTACTATGGACTGGCACAGAGGTCACTTGCTACCCAATCCATTTTGTGTAGATGCCAGGGACTGAACGTGAGATTTCCTGCATGCAGAGTCACTGAGAAATAGTTCCTCCCACAAGAGAACTTGGTTTCATGACATCTGTAGGCCTACTTTCTCATGAAGGAGCAACACCGAAGACAGAAGTTTGCAGATGGAGTTTGGAGCAATCTACATACTACAGTGGACACTCGGGTTGCGAACGTGATCCGTGTGGGAGGCACGTTCGCAACCCTCACTGCCGCGTCTGCTCACGCGTGGGTCGTGATTCGGCGCTTCTGCGGTACTTACGGGTTTGGCATGGTGCGCAACCCGAAAATGCGCAACCTGAAGTGTCTGTAACTCGAGGTATGGCTGTACTCACATGTGCAGCGATGCCGTTGGGTTCCATAAACCCTTAAAAATAAAAATCCTAGGGCAACTGTTTCTGTAGTAAATGAGCAAATTGGAAGGATATTTTCCCTCCATGAAATATAATAGACTTGCTTATTGCTTATGCTCGGAGCCTGGAAAATATTAAAGAATGCTGATAAATATCTAAGGTGGCTCTATGGAGCAGGTTATTCTCAAAATTAAGCATAGTTTAACCGAGCTAATTCATGGGAGCATCTTTATATCAACAAAGAGGGGCTTCGTTGTGGCTCCAGATAACAAAGAAACCATACAAATGCCAGGACGTAATGCAGAGGTCTCAGTCACTTTCAAATTGCACTTTCCAGTTTAACTTTTTAAATAAGACACACGTTTGTATATAATTTCTTTCTTTAAAAAAAAATCTATTGCATGTATTCTTTAAATATGAATATATTCTTCAAAATATATTGTTTAAAAACTTTTCCCTAGCTGCTCAGATGCGCTTTTTCAATATTTAGTTGATATATTATTAAAGGCACTACAAAATAGAAATCTCTGGAGTGCAGAACGTGCTAAAAAATAACCTTCATACCACAAATATGGTGAAAATAATTGCTAAAAACCTACCGCTGTGTAATAAACCTGCATAGAAGAATGGGCATTGGAAAAACGAGCCGTTTTAGAAATGTAGGAATACAGGCATATTAATTTTTTTAAAAAAACAGCCTAAAAAGTTAGTAAAAACTTCATATGTATAAAAGATTTCAAACTCGATGATATCGTTGATATGAACTTCACTTTCAGGTTTCATCAGCAGTTTTCTGGCATCCAAATGTAAGTCATCTGCAGTAGGTTCTTTCTTCATAAATAGTAAAATGTTCCTTCAATGCAATCGCATCCCACCCCTCACACCCCAGACCCTCTAACCCCCCCCCAAAAAAAACGGCCAGCTGTTTCAATAGGTTTGATAGACATCATGGATCGGAACCTGAAATGTTGCAGCTGGGAATGCCTGAGGGATATAACTGGCATAGCCGCCGTAAGCGGCTGCAGCGGCTGCAGCAGCGGCATTCTTCTGTAGTGTGGCTATCGTCGCCGTGGCTGGGGCAGCGAAGGGAACGTAACTTGCGCCATAAATCCCCGCAGCTGGGATTCTCTGCACGTTGGGAGCCATCGTGTACACGGGAGTTAAGGGCCGGCCCTGGAAACGACAACGGTG
This sequence comes from Podarcis vaucheri, assembly GCF_965113315.1. Taxonomy (NCBI): domain Eukaryota; kingdom Metazoa; phylum Chordata; class Lepidosauria; order Squamata; family Lacertidae; genus Podarcis; species Podarcis vaucheri. The sequence continues at coordinate 61,955,419 of NC_138767.1, read as the reverse complement.
AAATCTCAATCCCTGAAATAGGTTCCCCCCTCCCCAAGAAAAGAAAGAAAAAGGTCTGCTGCAACATAGAATCGTAGAACTGTCGAGTCGGAAGGAGCCACGAGGGTCATGCAGTCCGACCCCCATGTAGGACTCGAACCCACGACCGTGAGATGAAGAGTCTCACACTCTATAGCCTGCATGCCAAAGCATATTTTAGAAACCAGGCCGCATCCTTTTTCTTGGAACAGTGAGAATTTGCTGTCTGTAACTTGGTCACTTTCTGCCTTCCCCACACCAGCGTCTCCCAAACACCCTCAGATTTTATAACATTTGGAGAATGTTATAAGAGGACTTCATACTTCACTGTGAGGGATGCTTTAGAAATAGGGACATGTTCTGATGATCATTGCAAGGGTTGTCATATTTTGAAGAGAGAGAGAAAAGGAGGACACTATGACGACTCTCATTTTAAATACCCCTACTATATGTAGGTTATAGAAGCTGTGATATATTGCTGAGGGGGGGAGGAGAAAGGGAAGAGGAAAGCAACCACCAGTTATGTCTATGTCTCAACCAGAAAGTATAACCAGAGACATTTTGACAAATTTAATCCACCCAGATGGAAATTTTACCCCTGAAAAAGAGGATGTGTCTTGGGAAAAGAGGACACATGGCATCCCTAATCACCGCCTACCCCCCCCGAAAAACCTTTGAAATAATTTATGTTCAGATTATCTATCTTCGCACAATTGGATATGCCAGGTATTTGATTGGGCCCTGAAAATGTGTTGGTTTGGCACATCTATCCTGCACACACAGGGCAGGGAGATTATTTTTTTGTGCTGTTTGTATTTTTATTATGTATTTTGTGCTTTCCCCTTGTATTTTTATGCTGTGAGCTATGGATGAAGGGCGGTGTACAAATTTGATAAATAACAACAATATGCTCCCGCCAGATCCCAAATGCAGCGCAAATGAACGAACTTGGAGACAGGGGTCTTGTTTTCTCAACAAGGACACTCTCTCAACAGCAGAATGGCAAGAAGCCAGGCTTTCTATGTACAAGGAGGGATAATCCAGTAGAACCACCTTGATCAAAATTTACCTGAAAAGGAGGAGGGGTTGAAACTGAAGGTAATACGGCGGCTGCTGCAGCTGCCGCCGCCGCACTAGCAGGATCCTGCTGGACAGCAATGGGGCTGATGATATGCTCAACGGCGTGGATTTTCCCATCTTCGATCATCTTTGCTGTTGGCGCTGCTTGAAACACGGAATACTGGGTACCAATAGTTGGGATAGCCACTGAAATAGACCAGAACGGGATATTTTCAGTCTACGCTTGAGACAATTATAATCCTGGCACTCTTAACTCGGCATTTGTTGTTGTAGCTTTTAATCTAGCGTGATACGTATGGGTTGCGGAGCACATTGTGGAATGTCATGGAACGCATCCCTTTCCTCGGATGCTGTCAGGTGTCAGAGGTTCCAATCCCCATGGTAGGTTGCCAGGAACGGATATGACAAGGAAAGCTCTTACCAATGCTTTTATTCAATATTCACAGAGAGAGGCTTAGAAATGCAGCCTCTTAGAGTAATGGTGTTGCTCTGAGTGAAAACCCACCCATCTGCCTCTCCCATTATGTGTCATCCCTACGGTGCCTGGCTTGCGCCTTCTGCCTCTGAGCTGTGATGGCCTGGGATTCGGACTCAGAGGCTGAACCTGAGGAATCCCAGCCTGCACAGGAGTCCCCGCCTCCAGAACCAGCTGAGCCGGGGCTGGGGCTTGAGCCTGAAGGGTCCTCACCTGTGCTGGATCCTCAGGTGCAGGCACCAGCTGAGTCTGCTCTGGCTCCTGAGACGATGGAGGACCCATTGCCTGCAGGTGCTCCACTCTCAGCCCCGTCAGGGGAAGCTGAGGTTGCCTCTGGGTCTGGTAATCTGGTAACCCTCCAGCCTCTCCTGAGCTGCAGAGGCTTAGGGCAGAGAGGCGGAAGGAACTAAGTTCCTGCAGGAGGAGTGCTCGCCTCCAGGCCAGGAGAGGCAAGTCACCTGTGGACTGGGGCCGCCCTATGCCTCGGGGCAGATAAAAGCCAGCCAGCCCCAGTCCCAGGTTGCGGGAGCATTGTTGTTGCTAGCCTGTTCCTGCCTGCACCCTGTCCTGCTCTTTTGCCAGAGTTCCTTTTTTTTTATATATAATATTTTTTATTAGTTTTACAAAAGTTTTTATAACAGACAAACACAAAAAAGAAAACAAACAAACAAACAAGTATAATTTCATAATGTCATTTCATAAACTTCTTTCCTCGGACTTCCCCATACCTCCCCTTTCTGCATCCTCATGTCCAAATTTTATAGCAACTTATAAATGTTTTTTCCAACTCTAATTCGTCATAGTCCTTTCTTATTCTAATCTTATATTACTGCAACCCTTTCTCTCTATAGAATCTCGACATTCTAAACTTCATCAAGTTTATAGTAGTCCTTAAGATAAATCTTGAATTTCTTCCAATCTTCTTCCGCAGTCTCCTTTCCCTGGTCTCGAATTCTGCTCGTCATTTCCGCCAATGTCATATAGTCAATCACTTTCATCTGCCATTCTTCCACGGTGGGTAGATCTTGTGTCTTCCAATACTTTGCGATCAGTATTCTTGCTGCTGTTGTTGCGTACATAAAGAAAGTTCTATCCTTTTTTTGCACCAATTGGCCGACAATGCCCAAGAGAAAGGCCTCTGGTTTCTTAAGAAAGGTATATTTAAATACCTTTTTCATTTCATTATATATCATCTCCCAGAAGACCTTAATCTTCGGGCATGTCCACCAAAGATGATAAAAAGTACCTTCAGTTTCCTTACATTTCCAGCATTTATTGTCAGGCAAATGGTAAATTTTTGCTAGCTTAACTGGGGTCATGTACCACCTGTATACCATTTTCATCACATTTTCCTTTAAGGCACTACATGCCGTAAATTTAATTCCGGTGTTCCACAACCTTTCCCAGTCAGCAGACATAATATTATGACCAATGTCCTGTGCCCACTTAATCATAGCTGATTTAACTATTTCATCTTGTGTGTTCCATTTCAACAGCAAGTTATACATTCTTGACAAAATCTTAGTATTGGGTTCTAGCAGTTCTGTCTCGAGTTTTGATTTTTCCACCTGGAAGCCAATTTTCCTGTCTTGTTTAAAAACCTCCGTTATTTGATAATAGTGGAGCCAATCTTGTACTTTGGGTTTTAGTTTTTCATGGCTCTTTAATTTCAGTTTCTCTCCATCCTGTTCTAAAATCTCACAATACTTTGGCCATCCGACCTCCATATTAACTTTCTTATGGGCCTTCGCCTCTAAGGGTGACAACCATCTAGGGGTTTTGTTTTCCAACAGGTCTTTATATCTCATCCAAACATTGAACAACGCTTTCCTTACAATGTGATTTTTAAAGGCACTATGCACTTTGATTTTGTCATACCATAAATATGCATGCCAACCGAATGCGTTATTGAAACCTTCTAAGTCCAAGATATCTGTATTCTCGAGGAGCATCCACTCTTTCAGCCAGCAGAATGCTGCTGCCTCATAGTACAATTTTAAGTCCGGCAGGGCAAATCCCCCTCTTTCTCTTGCATCTGTTAATATTTTATATTTTATTCTGGGCTTTTTGCCCTGCCAGACAAATTTCGCAATATCTTTCTGCCACCTCTTGAAACAGTCCATCTTGTCAATAATCTGCAAAGTTTGAAACAAAAATAACATTCTAGGCAATACATTCATCTTAATTACTGCAATTCGGCCTAACATTGATAATCTCAAATTTGACCATATTTCTAAGTCTTTTTTAATTTCTAACCAACATTTTTCATAATTGTCCTTATATAAATTCAAATTTTTAGATGTTAAATTAACCCCTAGGTATTTCACCTTCTTAACCACCATCAAACCCGTCTCTTCTTGAAACTTATTCTTCTCCATATCTGTCAGGTTTTTCCCTAAGACTTTAGTTTTTTGTTTATTCAATTTAAATCCAGCTACCTGGCCAAATTGTTGAATTATCTCCAACACCTTTTTCGTGCTAGTGTATGGCTCTTGTAAAGTCAGAACTAAGTCATCTGCGAAAGCCCTTAACTTGTAATGTTTTGCTCCGACCTGTACACCTTTAACTTGCTGGTCCTCTCTAATCATATTCAGCAACACCTCCAGGACCGAAATAAAAAGCAATGGGGAAATTGGGCACCCCTGTCGTGTTCCTTTTTCTATCTTAAGTTCCTCAGTTATTACATTGTTTACAATCAACTTAGCTTTTTGTTCGGAATATATTGCACCCATACCATTCTCAAAACCTTGTCCTACCCCCATCCCATGAAGGTTCTTTTTCATAAAACTCCAAGAAATGTTGTCAAAGGCTTTCTCCGCATCCACAAATATCAAAACTGCTTTAGTATTTATGTTCACCTCTAACTTTTCCAAAATGTCTATTATATTCCTAACATTGTCTAAGAGGTGTCTCTTTGGGAGAAAGCCTGCTTGGTCTCTATGAGTCTTTTCCATCAATACTCTTTTGAATCTTTTTGCTAAAATGTCTGCAAAAATTTTGTAATCCACATTGAGTAACGAGATTGGGCGGTAGTTCTTCAATTGAGTCTTTTCAGTCTCTGTCTTTGGTATGAGTGAAATATATGCTTCTTTCCACGATTCAGGTGCCTTTTTTCCCTCTAAGATCTCATTACAGACATCCTTTAACGGTTGTATCAACCATTCCTTTAACGATTTGTAATATCTGGAAGTCAGTCCATCTGGCCCTGGAGATTTGCCCAATTGCATGTCCTGAATGGCACCCTCTATCTCTTGTTCTGTTATTCTCTGGTTTAGATCCACCTTACTTTGAGGAGAGATTTTTTGTAATCCATGTTTATTAAGGAATTTATCTATGTCTTCTTCATTTTGTAATCCTTGGGAATAAAGTTTTTTGAAATAACTCACAAAACAGTTTCTTATCTCATTTGGTTTAGATATGGTCCTTCCATCCACTTCCAAACTTGAAACTGTATTTAATTTCTGTCTTTTCTTAAGTTGCCATGCCAAGAGTTTGCCACATTTGTCTGCCGACTCAAATGTCTTTTGTCTCATTTGCTTTATTTTCCACTCTATCTCTTGGTTCATCAATTCCATATATTGTGTTTGATACAATTTAATCTCCCTCAAAATCTCCTGGGACTTTGGTTTTGACCTTAATTTTTTCTCTCCTTCTTTTATCTTTTCCAAAATTTTTTCTCTTTTCTCCTTCTGCTTTCTCTTCTTTATTGAGTTTTGTTGAATCAAAAACCCTCGCATCACAGCTTTACTTGCGTCCCAGATCACTCTTCTTTCCACATCGCCCCTTAGATTGATTTCAAAATAGTCCTTTAAGGTTTTTTGGGCCTTCAAGTGGAACTCTCTATCTCGAAACAGGGTGTCATTCATTCTCCATCTAAACTGACCAGTTGTTGTAAGTTTCATTTCCATCTTCACGGCGTTATGGTCGGAGCAGGTTTTTGGGCAGATTTCTACCTTCTTAATCTTCGGAGCCATTCCACTAGTAATCCAGATTTGGTCGATTCTGGTCCAGGTCATCTTTGCTTGGGAGAAAAAGGTTCCCTCTCTTTCAAGAGGGTTCCTTGTTCTCCAAATGTCTATTAAGTCCATATTTTCAGTCATTTCAAAAAAAGTCTTCGGGAGTCTCCCTTCTTTAGTGAGTGTCAGTCTTTGTGTCTTGTCCATGTTTGTAGAAACTACACCATTCATATCTCCCATGATTATCATGTTATATTCCAAATAGTCCATCAGGGTTTCATGAAGTTTTTTGAAGAATTCTGCTTTACCTTCATTTGGTGCATAAATCCCAATTATCAAGAATTTTTCTCCTTGTGCTTGAATCTCCACCGCTAAATATCTTCCTTCTTCATCTTTAAAAATCATTTTTGGGGCCCACTTCTCTTTTACATAAATCACAACTCCTCTTTTTTTCACTTTGTCCGACGAGATAAATTCTTGTCCCAATTTTTTATTCATAAGCAGTCTCCTGTGGGCTCTGGTTATGTGAGTTTCCTGTAAACAAATCACGTCCAGTTGTTCTCTGTACAAAATGTGGAATACTTGTCGTCTCTTCAAAGGCATGTTCATCCCATTACAATTCCAGCTAAGGAATTGCAGGGCCATCTTGTTATTTTTCTGGTATTCCTCCAACTGCTCCCAATTGTTGTTCCTCCTCTGTTGGTGGTGGAAGGTTCTGTCCAAATGAGAGGTTCAAGATATCTATTACACTCCTTTGCTCAGCAATTGGGTCTACAGTTCCTTTCTGTAGATCTTCTTGATTTTTATGCAGGAAGCTGTCTTTATCCTGTGTCGTCTTTATTTTCACCTTCTTCCCCCTATAGTCAAAGGACAGTCCCTGTGGAAATTCCCACCTAAAACGAATGTTGTTCTTCTTGAGCAGGTAAACCAGGTCCTTATAAGAAGCTCTCAAGTCCAGAATATGTTTAGGGATATCTTTAAAGATCTGTATCGGTGAATTCCCAATTTGTAAGGCCTTTTCAAAATGCAGTCTTAATATTTTGTCTCTTTCCTCCTTCGATCTCAAGGTGATCAAGCAGTCTCTCGGTACCTTTCTATTCTGTCTTCTGCCCAGTCTGAATGCCGTTGTGATTTTGATTTCGTCTTCCTCTAGGTCTTCCCAAGCATCAGCAAACTCCTTCGTTAAAAAGTCCGTGAGATTGTCTCCTTCGTCCTCTGGAATTGATCGTAATTTCAGATTCCTTTCTTTTCTTTGTAGTTCCCACAGTGCCAGAGTTGCATCGTGGTCATAGACCTTGCTGGCAATCGGTTCTAATTTTTCCTGAGTCTCTCCAGCAATAGTTCTGGCTTCCTCCGCAATTTGACGTGTGGCAGAGTTCTCTTGCGTAAGCTTATTTATAGATTCTGTATTCAAATCAAGTCTTGCTGTCAAGTCTGTCAATTTCTGTGAGTTCTCTGTCAATTTCTTAGTATTCTCTGCCGTTTGCTTTGTTAAATTCTCCAGGGATTGATTTATCTTAAGGAGGGCTTGCGATACTGCATCCATGGAGACTGCTGTACCTCTTTCTTGTCCTGTTGTCACTGTAGAAGTTATTCCTGAGATCGAGCCTCTTTTCTTGTGTTGCTGCAGCTGTTGTTGATATTGCCTTGTCTTGGCTCTCGTGCTTATCTCGTCTGCTGGGCCACTCATATCCCAAGGTCGTTTCCCACAAGAGCCTTCTCCTAAGAAAATTCCACTGTCCCAAAGCGTAGCAACTTTTAGTTTACCCTCTAGAGGGAGCAAATCAGAATGTCCGCAAACCGAAATAAAGAGTGTTAAAAAGCAAATTTATCAGGAGGCTTCTATAAGTATAATGCAACACTTTCCCAGTAAATAGAGTCCCAGCCTTCCCTGATATAATGTATCCACAAAGTCCCAAAACTTTGTAACAAATAAACAATAAAGCTTCCACTTTGTTACTTTCACAGGAATCTGAAGTCAGTTCAGTGTTCCTTTGTTTTATGAGCAGTTCGTACCAGGTTGGAGGCTGCAGAAAGTTTCCTTTTCCTTTAAATTAGTCATGCAGCTTATAAAGTCACTTTTTCCTCCCCTCTGCCCTGCAAGCTGGAGGGGATAGTCAAAGTCCAAATGTCGGGTTCAAGCATTTAAAAACGATTTTCCCTTACGGATGCAGCTTAGTAACTTTCGTTGCTTTGATTATCATGCAGTCGGGGGAAGGCAGACTTCCTTAATTTTTGCCTTTCCCGTTTTCAGCCTAATTTCAGGTAGTTTTAATTCGAATAGAGGTTCAGTCTTACTCACGGGTCTTTTTTGTCCAGATTATTCAGGAAGGGAATCGGCGCTCTCCACTAATGGCGACGCGGCTTCACTCTGCGGGCTGGGTAGCGATTCTCAGCACCGCGCTCCCCCGTTGTCGTTCCGGAGCCTTTAAAAAGGCTCTTTCTGCGGTAAAGAGGGGGCGCTTCGGGTGCCCACCGAATCTCCTTGTTCACAGGATCCGTTCCTGTGATTTTAGGGGTCCCCCGCTTGCCGAAGCGGGTCAGACCCGAACTCGCAGAGCCGTCCTCTCTCCGGAGCTCGGAGAGAGAGCAGCCATTAGCGCTGGCGCCGAACCGGAAGTGTCTTTTGCCAGAGTTCCTGACCCCACCTGGCTCCCCGCCTTGGACCCTGACTCAGCTTTGACGGACAGCCTCCATACCGCACCACTGACCTCGGACTGGACCCGGACCTTGCCTCTCAGTTAGCCCCTGGGACCAGCACATGAGCTCTCTGCTCTCCTACTTTCAATGCCCACCAGGTTCTGGGAGGGGGGTCTGGAATGTTTTCTAAAGACACTGTGTCCGTCAGCTGTCCCCCCTCTGGTGCTTCTTCTTCCTCTCCCATTATTTCCCTGCTTTCCCCTTCATCTGCCTCTGAGCTGTGACCTCTCTCAAACCTCTGTTGTATTTCTGAACTGTCTTCTTCTTCTCTGGAAGGGTCAGGCTGGGAAAGCGGTCTCCACCATTCCTCCTCTGCCCAGTCCCTGACAGATGCACATGAAAGCTGCTTCTCTCTCTGATATGTGCTTATTTGCTCACACGAGCAGGACGCAACATTACTTGCAATTTCCAACATGCTGGACCTAGGCAGACCTAGGATGCAATCCAGTTTGATGACTTTGTGTGCACAGAGCTTTCCAAACTTTTCATGTTGGCGATGCACTTTCTAGACACGCATCATTTTGCGATGCAGTAATTCAGTTTTGCTAGCAAACCGGAGATTAAACTAACTTTCCAATCTCAGGAAGAATGTGGGGAGCGTTTGCACGACACACCAACGTACTGCAGGTGACACAGTAAAGTGTCGCGACACGCAGTTTGCAAAAGCTCTGGTGTACACAGAAGGGCTTTTGCTTTAGCAGATGCCTCCACCAAGAGAGGAGGAGGGGAGGCCGTTTTCGCCCATTCGCTCTGCTTCCTGAAGCCCCTCACACCACCCTTCACTTTGGTTTGGAGGGTCCCCCAGATCTCAGAAGCTGATCTTCAAGGGCTGAGGAGGATAGGGGGAATTGGCACTAGGGATGAAAGAGAATTGGCACTCGGGGTGTGGGAGGAATTCAATTCAGTTCACATTTGAAGTCAAACCTCCTTTCTGAAACTAGAACTGCAACACAGCCACCCTTTGAAATGTGCTCTTTTCCAAACTTTGCAGTGAAGTTCTGCCTCCAAGAAATGCGTACAAAAATGGAACACTGTTGTAAAGGGCGCATTAACAAATGCATATGTTGTTGAAAACGGTATACAAAAAACGCATTCTGTTAGGGGGAAATTGCTCTGCAAAAATGTGTATATTAGGGGAAATTGCATATGAACATGTGAATGTTAGGGGGAGAAATGCACTTAAATCCTGATGAATTTCCAGGAGGGCTTATTTCACAGACTGATGTGGAAATGGATTTAAGATTGGAAAAAATGAGAAACAGGGAGAAACTGAAATTAGAACCATGGAATCACAGAATTGTAGAGTTGGAAGGGACCACCAGGGTCCGACCATTGCAAGGCAGGACTCTTCTGCCCAATGCGGGGTTCAAACCCACGATGCTGAGTTTAAGAGTCCCATGGAATATGTCCAACCTTAATCGGCAGAACTTGCGTCTCCCCTGTAGGAGAGCAAAGAGCTCAAAGACGCCATCATCCACGAGGCTGGGTTCTATAGCCTCTCCCTTTTAAGGACTGTAATAATCTTTTCCTCGTATTTATACTTCCCTGGGCAACCAGGCGGGAGCCACTGATAGCACTCTGACAGCTACTGTATAGGTTTGCAGGGAAAGCTGATATCTAAAAGCACCCTGAAAGGGAGAACACATTTCGCTCCCCATCTCAATAAATCATACTGACCAGTGCCGGGTTTAATGGCCACGGGGTTGACAGCAGACAATTCCAAATTAGGCACAAGTTCGTATCCTTTTTCTTGCTGTTTCCCTTTCCCTTCATGGTATCGGCTATATATGCCGCGGCCTGCAGAATAGCCCCCCAGGTACGAGCCTCTCGGGCCGGGGAGTCTGTTCCCTGCTGCACCTCGTCCTCTGCCTCGAACGCTGCCTGCTTGGGAATAGAAAACACACACCATACAATGGATCCGCTAAACTCACAAGGAAGCATTAGCATCCACTAGACTGGAAAGTCTACAATCTAATGCTGGAAGGAGGAAGCAACGAAAGGTTTACAAAGAGTGCAAGAGCTTTTTGCCTTGAATGTAAAGCCCAGACATTAGCTATTAGGATTGGTACATGTTTTTATTTTAGCTTAAGGAGTATTTTAGTATTTTGCTATCTTCTTGTCTCATCGGTTGAGTGTCCTAGCAAGATTTTCTAACACTGCTTTAGATGTCTGAGATACAGGTGACTCACAACTTGCGTGGGGACTTCGGTTCCAAGGATTGTAAAATAAAATTGCATATAACCAGGACAACCCCAGAACTGCCCCTGCACCATCATCTCGTTCTTTCTGGACCTAAGCAGGCCTTGGTCCTCATCCCCAAGCAAGGTAGAAAACTTCAAGGGCTCTGAGACGCTCTCACATGAGCTTTCTGCAGCAGGAAAACCCTGCAGGCATTTCATTTTTGTGATTAAAGCTGGCCGACTGCCTAAGGGGGGGGGGGACCTAAACAGACCAAGGAGTACTGAGTGTGATCTGAACACTCTACACAGCAACATTTTTTTGCTGATCTCAGTTGCTAAAACTGATTACTGCTTGCAATAATGATAATAAGGTAAAAGCTAAAAGCTAAAGGATCCCTGGATGGTTACATCCAGTCAAAGGCGACTATGGGGTTGCGGCACTCATCACTTTTTCAGGCCGAGGGAGCCGGCATTTGTCCGCAGACAGCTTTCCAGGTCATGTGGCCAGCAGGACTAAATCACTTCTTGTGCAACGGGACACTGTAACGGAAACCAGAGCGCACAGAAACGCTGTTTATCTTCCTGCTGCAGTGGTACCTATTTATCTACTGGCACTGGCATGCTTTCGAGCTGCTAGGTTGGCAGGAGCTGGGACAGAGCAACAGGAGCTCACTCCATTGTGGGGATTTGAACCGCCGACCTTCCAATCGGCCAGCCCAAGAGGCTCAGTGGTTTAGATCACAGCACAATAGTACATACGATAAAATGATATGACCACAAGCCATTCAGTTTTGCAAGGTTTTTTTGTTTTTAATCAAGGGTTTGATTTATGCAAAACAACCAACAGATAATAGTTGATAAATGCCTTTAGAAATCAATGGGAGTCGTTCATTTTTATGCAAGGATGTAATTTGGAAAAAACGTATCCTTGGGCATACTGGCATCTTTGAAGTGTCACTTTGTCGAAAGAAATTAATGGAATGGTTTTGGAGATGCTGTTGGTCACAGGGAAAGAACGATGGCAGCTTCTACTAAAAGCTAGCAAAATGTGCTTCGTTCTTAATGGGCAGGGTCCATGTGGTCAGAGGCCTTCTCTGCAAGGACCTCCGGAGAGTACAGTTCATCTCTGTGCTCTCTGCACACTCCTGCAGAACACCAGGCAAGGGAAATTGCCTGTGCGTTTAAGGGAGTTTGAATGCTGGAAATTGGCCTAAAGGCGAAGACAACTAGGGGCCCACGGCAAAATGTTGCAGTGCATTGGAGTGCTCCGGTTAAGGGCTGCAACTGGCATGGAACTGCTCTTCATCTAAATGATACCAGAGCAGTTAACAATCTATAAATGTAATGCAATGAAATCTACATTTAAAACCACAATAGAATTCCATCATTATAGCCGTGACTCAGCTGTGAAGCTCACTGGGAGAATCAATAGTACTCAGACTGATCTACAGACAGGGTTGTTGTGAGGGGTGGGGAAAAAACTAAGGGATACACCGTATTTTTTGCTCTATAAGATGCACCAGACCACAAGACGCACCTAATTTTTGGAGGAAGAAAACAAGAAAAAAAATATCCTGAATCTCAGAAGCCAGAACAGCAAGAGGGGTCGCTGCGCAGTGAAAGCAGCAATCCCTCTTGCTGTTCTGGCTTCTGGGATAGCTGCGCAGCCTGCATTCGCTCCATAAGACGCACACAAATTTCCCCTTACTTTTTAGGAGGGAAAAAGTGAGTCTTATAGAGCAAAAAATACAGTAAATGCAATCAACCAACTGTACTTTTGGGTGTTCTTGGGGGGGCGGGTTGAGACATGGGAGGGAAGATATTTTAAGAAAGTGCTATTTGCTTTCGCATTCCCTAGAAACCTCCATCCCAGTATATAGCCCTCAAATTGGCAGGTCCAAACGCAGGGGTGGGCAGTGAAAAGGCTTAAAGGAAGCAGCAAATGGAAATGTTCCTTTTCTTTCTACCTGAAAGGTAGGGATTATTTATTCACCTTTCAGCTTTGTAGAACCCTGCCTCGAAGCAGGTGAATTCACCTTCCACCCATGGTCCTTTGAAAAAAAGAAAACCTTAACCACTAAGCTCAGGAGACTGTTTTCTCCTGGAGCTCTTTGAGCATTCTCCGTCTTCCTCAGACTGTTTTTGCCTCCCCCACCCCCATTTCTTTTTAAATTTGTGATTTAATAGACATGCCTGTTGGGCTGTGTACTTTTAAATGTTTTATTTATTGTTTATGACTACTTTCGTCAAGTTGTAGTTGGGTATATTTTTCATGTTGTAAGCCGCGACAAATGAAATTACGTATGCACATATCCATGTCTAGAGTCGCATAAATTTGCCAAAACCCCTACCGTAGTGTTGGGAAGCCCTGTTTCGTTTCTGAACCAACAAGCATGGAGATACACAAGTTTAGTATCACGAGAAGGTAACAATACAGGACGTAGGCTCCCGGCCTTGGTCAGAATGCTGGAGCCCTGATGCCTCCTTCCCAAAGTTGGGCAGATGGCAGGAGGGCTCTTTGACCCTCTTGGGAGCATCACACATGCCTCCCTAAGCCGGGTAGAAGCTTCCCAGGATTTGGGAAGGAGGCACAAGGCCTTAATATTTCAATACTCTAATTTACTGGGAATATTTCAGGGACTAGCCTAGTGCCCCTAGTCCACAGCAACTGGATTTCTTATGGACAGTGCCAATCCTGAATGTATTGGATTTGTGATCATTATGCTCATTTGCCTTCAGCAGCAGTAAAGCTCTGCTGGATGAAATACAATTGCCTCTGGTCTATTTTTGGGGAATCCTGCAACATGTTTAGGCTTTTACTCTGCTAACGATATGCTGGAATCTGCTCTGGATCAATAACAACTAGAATTTCCATGCCGCTGGTGTACTTAAGGAAAGCTGTCCCAGATAACCCCAAAGGGGGCCAAAAGTTGTCTACTAACCTTTCACAAAATATTCTCGATTTGGGCCAATCAGAGCATTATACGGATATCCATAATATGCCAAGGTGTACGGATCACATGAGTAAACGTAGTTCGGCTGCTGAGTGACTTCAGGTGTTGCTCCTCCTTTCGCTGCTTTCTGGTAGCGGGTGTACTGTTCCTTGTCTACTGGCTTGGCTAAGGTAACTTCCAGGCACGACCCTTCGAGTTCAGTCCCATTGAGATTATTCATGGCATGAACAGCATCTTCCCGACTCGTGAAGTGTACAAAGGCATAATCTCGTATTTTTTTAACCCGTTCCACACATCCGGGGTTGAACTGCCCAAACACTTTCTTAATTGTATCCTCGGTGGTTTCAATCATCAAATTCCTCACGTACAGGATTTTGACCGTCTCCATGACATCTTCGTCGACATCGATTTCCGGCTCGGCCCAGTCAACTGCAATCTGGTGACCCCAAAGCTGGATTCGGCCAGGCATCAGTTTCCTCCTCGCCATGGCAGCTGCCCTGTGGCTTTCGTACTCCACGAAGGCAAACCCTCTGTTTTTCATCTTATCCGCTGCGCTGGCGTACACAATGACGTCGAGCACGCCTTCCGTCACCTTGGAGATCTCTTCTAGAATTTCTTCTCTCTTTTTCATTTTGGGGATCCCTCCGATGAACAGCCTACAGTTGTCCACGCTGCAGCACACCCCTAACAGCCTCCCTGGACGGATTTCGTAGTTGTTCAGCTCTTTGACGGCACGCTTGGCTTCATATTTTTGGGTGTACATCACAAAGGCGTAGCCACGGTTTTTCCCGTCAAAGTCCATCATCAGGCGCATTTCGTAGATTCTCCCCGCGGTTTCGAAGACGGGCACTAACTCGTCCTCGTAGACGTCGCGAGGGATTTTGCCCACAAAGACTTCGCATCCGCGGGGAGGGTGAAGCCCTTCCCAGCCCGGTGGGGGTCCGCCATACTTGCGCTGCCCGTTCTCCTGCACCATGGCGTAACCCGTACGTTCTATTAGTTGCAGAAGCGCAGCTTCGTTCGGTGCACCGGCCACACCTTCGGGGACCTTATTTGACTGCATGTTGGAAGAATCGTTATTCATCCTGGCAGCGGAGTCTTCAGCTGTCATTATGTCCTGATCATTCAAAGTACCTGAACAAAGAGGTCAGAAAGGAGGACGTTAGATGCAGTCGGCAACATGGGAACGTTTCTATCGCATGAGATCTGGGTAGTTCTTGGAAGGGAAGTGCGATTACGAAGAGGCAAACATACACCTAGCAACAAGATTTGGCTCGGTTCGTATATGGCAACGCTGACATGCAAACAAACTCTTCTCGACAAAGCACGACACGTGGTCTGAAGATGGGTTCTGTAACAAGGCCTATGTGAAAGTAAAACAATACCCTGCCAAGATCCTTCTCCCATCTACACGGAAGTAGGGGACGCGAGCCCCACACTTGGCTGGGCTTGCTCAGGTTGGTCCAGGCAGCACTGCCAAACCACGGTTCAACGTACAGCAATACCTTGGTTCTCACATTCTGGTTCTGGGACTCTGTTTTGAGTCCTGAAACGGTTCGAAAACTGAGGCACAGCTTCCGATTGGCTGCAGGAGCTTCCTGCACTCAAGCGGAAGCCGCATCGGATGTTCAGCTTTCGAAAAACGTTCGCAAACCGGAACATTCACTTTGGGGTTTGCAGCGTTTGGGAGCCGATTTGTTAGGCGGCCAAGCCGTTCGACTACCAAGGTACCGCTTGGAACAAGATGTGGGGTGAAGGTTCTTAGGAATTGTTGGGCATTAATAACACAAGTTCGAAAATTGGTCTATCTATGCGATTTCTATAAAAGTCGCCATGAAGCAGTTTTCCACGTTGCTTACTGGTTTGGCTTGCAAGGTTGCAGAGTTGCTGCTTAAAAGGATACTGTTTCCTCACATGGCAAAAAAGATGCTAACATAGAACACATTCAGGAATGTTTACAACCCAGATCCTCTCTGTAGAACAGTCTTTCCCAATGCGATGCAGTCTAAGTGGCCGCTGAGACCATATAATACTGGTCCTGAAAGACCTACATTGCCTCCCAGTACGTTTCCAAGCACAATTAAAAGTGTTGGTGCTGACCTTTAAAGTCCTAAACGGCCTTGGCCCAGTATACCTGAAGGAGCATCTCCACCCTCATTGTTCAGCCCAGACACTGAAGTCCAGGTCCAAGGGCCTTCTGGTGGTTTCCTCAATGCAAGAAGTGAGGTTACAGGGAACCTCCTTGGCAGTGGCGCCCGCATCCCATCAGATGTCAAGGAAATAAGCAACTATCTGACTCTTAGAAGACATCTGAAGGCAGTGCTGTTTAGGGAAGTTTTTAATGTTTGATGTTTTATTGTGTTTTTAATATTATTTTGGGAGCCACCCAGAGTGGCTGGGGAAACCCAGCCAGATGGGCGGGGTATAAATAATAATAATAATAATAATAATAATAATAATAATAATAATGTTTTGAACTACAAGTCCCTGTAGCCCCAGTCAGCAAAGATGTGCAGAGCCGCCCCACCCTGATTTATGAAAGCATGCCTCCTCCCGCAATGATTTAATGCAGCCAAACTCTCACTTAAAAAAGAAATATTAAAATACTATTTAACATTTGAAAACGAGATGACTAGAACAGATGATGCGAAGATGTGGAGGACGGAAAGGGATTAGTGATCTGATGCGCAGACACAAAAAAGTTACAACATCCCAGGATGAATCTTATTAGACTCCAATTATTTTTCCAAGGGGCATTTTGATCAGGGTACTTTTGATATGGAAACTTGGGACGGATTTCATATAATCGCATATTGTCCTTAACAGTCATGAGAATCTTAGCCACAAGCTCAACTCACACATGCATACACACAAGTCAAAATCTTCAATCTATACCCCTGAAGATCACTTTTATTCCTCTGTTGCTGTTATGCTTTCTCCGACACACAGTGTGTCAATAAAAGGCAACTGACACCCCCCCCCAAAAAAAGAGGTGATATAATGTTGACAAGGTGGAGCATTTCTTTATTTTATTTTTTATTTTGACAAAGTAATAATCATAAATAAATAAGTTTATGGGCTAATAGCCGTAAATAAAATTAAGTCGGATCATAATGCGATACCCACCTACTTCGCAGCAAAGCATAACGTGATTATGGAGCAGAAGGCATCCCCCGCCCTCACCTCTCCCGGACTGGGTTGTTGGTTTATGACCAAAAAAGAAAAGAAAAGAAAAGAAAAGAAAGAAAAGAAAAGAAAAAGATGCATACAAATGTGGAGGCATCTTTTTTTGTATTTAAAGGGTACCGCAAGTTCATGCCCGGGCAAAAGGAAATGCCACTGTCTGAAACCAAACAGAGCAGCTGCCAGTCAAAGTGGAACACACTCAGCTGGTCCAATGATATCACTGTGTAAGGCAGAGCATCTCTAGCTTTACTACTATGAAATGAATATTTTGTGGGACCCACAGGGTTTCTTATGTTTATAAATGTGATCCTGGGCTAAGAAGGTTGGGGTGTAGAGATTTCCCTCCTGCTGTTTTTTTGAGCTGCAGTCTAAGAATTGTTTTCAATTTAAATGCAACATATACACCGCAGTCAATATGCAGCTGCCTGCTTGGTTTAAAAACACATATTGTTTTACTGCATTATTATTATTAATATTAAATAAATAAATATTAATCATTTATACCCCGCCCATCTGGCTGGGTTTCCCCAGCTACTCTGGGCAGTTTCCAACAGAATATTAAAAACAATACAGTGTCAGACATTAAAAACTTCCCTAAACAGGGCCACCTTCAGTTGTTTTTTAAAAGTAAAATAGTTGTTTATTGCCTTGACATCTGCTGGGAGGGTGTTCCACAAGGCAGGCGCCACTACCGAGAAGGCCCTCTGCCTGGTGCCCTATAACCTCACTTCTCGCAGCGAGGGAACCGCCAGAAGGCCCTCGGCGCTGGACCTCAGTGTCCGGGCAGAATGATGGGGGTGGAGATGCTCCTTCAGGTACACAGGACTGAGGCAGTTTAGAGCTTTAAAGGTCAGCACCAACACTTTGAATTGTGCTTGGAAACATACTGGGAGCCAATGAAGATCTTTCAGGACCGGTGTTATATGGTCTTGGTGGCTACTCCCAGTCACCAGTCTAGCTGCCGCATTCTGGATTAATTGCAGTTTTTGAGTCACCTTCAAAGGTAGCCCCACGTAGAGCGCATTGCAGTAGTCCAAGCGGGAGATAACTAGAGCATGCACCACTCTGGCGAGATAGTATTATTTGAATTTATATACCGCCCTATACCTGGAGGTACATAAAAGTTTGTGCCGTGTTTATTTATTGGCGGAGCTGAAGCCCCCATGGTCCCTAGGAGTTGTTCTCACAGCATTGTATTATCATGCTAGCCTTTGAAAAATTACAAAGTCGGTGGAGGAGAAAGCAAACCTGCAAATCGGACTAAAATAAGAATTATTATTAATAATAATTATTTATGCCCCAGCCATCTAGCTGGGTTTCCCCAGCCGTTCTTGTTCTGGGCAAAAGTTTAAACACCATGCAAATCTTAGGTTCACAGGACTTATAATATCCACGAAAATGTTGCACGAGTAGTTTCTGTCTGAAATTAAAAGATCTGGCAGATTTGCACGAAAACTAAATTCAGTGGCACCTCCTTCCAAGGAAATGCCATTAGGAATGGTAGTGTTTCAACTTTCCTGCTCTTGCACGCAAAGCGTCATAACACCCCCCACCCCACCCCCAATTCGCAGTTTGGACTCTTTCATAATCTCCACCTTGCGCCCATGAAAGCTTAAGGTATCATTTAGTTATTCATTAAACCCAGGTGCCAATGACCAACTTGCACATGCCTTTAACTGCATCACCTCTGTGTGGAAGGGGAGAGAGGGAGGGGGGACGGAGAAGCGAGAGGGAAAGCAATCATTACGGCTGCGCAAATTTATCATATCTGCGGAACTGAACTGCAAAGTGCAGCAATTTGTGCCTGATCTCTGAACTGTGAAGGCCGTGCAAAACTTTGAACCTTTTGCTGAAATGGAAAGACACAATAACTAGTCTTGGCTCAGCAAGTGCCAGATTAAGTTACCTCTGCTCAGTGTTAATGTAACATTGTTTTTGTGGGGAGTTTTGTGTGTGTTTTAAATGTTTAACTAGGACAGGGGGACTTCGTAGGGTATTGTGGTATTTAAGTGAGGGGCAGGAACCGGTGCAATTTACACTCGGGTTCAAAGTTTAATTCTGGTTGAAAGTTCACCTAGAGTTTTTTTATTCCATTCTGAAAGAAGTGGAATGAGACACAAAATTTGAAATCTTCCCTTTGTTGCACCCCACTGATGTTGCTCTACCTAAGCCAAAGGGTAGGCTCTGAAAGATTCATATAGATTTACACTGGGGAAATAAGTTAGAGAGGATTTGCCCCAACTATTTAACGCACAATACACCTGTATTTCTATCAGAACAAGCACACGAAAGCTCGTTAAATTGGCTCCAAAATAGTCCTTATACCTTTTCTCCCCAGTAAAACTGGAATTCAGTTGCTTTTTCTGAAGATTTAAATGCCACCATTATAAACGTGAAACTGTGTTAGAAAACTACGCAAAACAAACCAGCCCTAGTTTGAACTGATGCCAATGTCACAAGAAGTGCATCTAAACCATCTCTCTTAAACACCTGAAACCCATTTTTTCTATTTCAGGACTGCAGTTCAGGAATACGATGCAAACCTAGAATGCGTTTTTGGTATTTTCATATCACAAAATACATAAAGATTGAACCTGGGGGGAAATTAAACAATTTCCCCATTTATTTAATGAAACACAAGCACAATTCTCCGTTGTCAGCACGAGCTTTTCCTTGTGTGAAACTTCCATTACTCAGCCCTTTGAAAAGTGAAAATACTACACAAAATGCTGCACAAACTACACCGCTGAAACATGCATCGTATAAGCACAATATGGAAGCATTCTGCTTAAAATTATGTTTGCATAATACAGCAATGCTTCTTAGTGTAGACGAACAGTAATTAGTGCTTTTCACTGTACTAAGAAACCCCTGAAGCCAAAACTTCTTTCTTTCAGATCCCAGAGCCAAATTCATCATATCTACCTGAAGAATGACCTAATCCACAAGGTCGGCAGAACCGGATCCAAGAAAAATACAAAGATAAATTAATCTTGCTTTGCTTGGTTGATTTAAAAGAATGGCAACCCTTTTGCCTGCTCGGTTTTTAAGTCTTAAAACAATGGAACACATTTTTAATGCTGGGTTTAAATATGACGTTTGACTATGTCAACTCTTATTACATCTATGAAATCTGTACATGTCGCCTGAACGGGAAAGTCTTCGAGGCGTTCCTGTGTTGTATGTTTATAATTATTTCATTTCATTTTTAAAACCCACAGTCCAGAGGAGAGCAGAGACCGGCTGCACTCTTAAACTTTAGCTATTGGACATAAAATCAAACAAAATCTCGCATAAAATCCAGTTTCCCTCTTACCTTTCTAGCCTTGCAGTCACAACAGGTTAGTTCTGCTTCCACCTTTGATTGAATAACCTTTCCTCCGAGTCACGAGGTCTACATAACTCTCTGTTATACAGTACACATATGGTTTTATTGGTCAATGAGCTTTGGCTATTTAAATTCCATGGCAGTAATTTGCTAAAGGCACCTCGAAGCAGTCGGAATGGGTGGGACGCAGAAGGAAAGGAGATGTGGAGGCAGGGAGCTCATGCCAGCGGTTCGAAAAATTAATTGAAAACCCCCACCTGTAGCTAATGGATTTATATGAGGCTGATCTGAAGCTTAAAGAGAAAGAATAGGAGACGCACAGTTTAAATTCCTACTCCTGGAGGAAAATGTCAAACAGAAGAAAGAAAGACTTAGCTGAGGCTCCGAAATTGGCAAAAAGGGAGTGATTCATATACAAACAACTTCTTCCCAGCACAAGGCGTTGTGCAAATAGTTTGTGTGACTCAAAACAGATAAGATAAGGAGGAAGGGCAAATTTTGCTTGACAGTAGGGCTTTCTGGGGAGGGAGAGGGGGGAGTGAATTCTATCTTTATGCCAACGGATCAGAATTTAGGCTACTTGTCAGGATTCTTCAATTATGAAGAAGAAGAAAGAGAGAGCCACAATTCTTCAATGCAAGAGAGGCAGAGTAAACAAGATTCCCCCCCCAAAAATACAGAATTGTGCATGGTTATCTACCAGGTGTTTGCTGTTTCTGTAGCAAATAAGTACCGTATTTTTCGCTCTATAACACGCACCCGACCATAACACGCGCGTAGTTTTTAGAGGAAAATCCGTAGGCATGCCACCCGTAGGCATTTCCTCCATAACACGCACAGACATTTCCCCTTACTTTCTAGGAGGAAAAAAGTGAGTGTTATGGTGCAAAAATACGGTAATTGACTAGATATAGACAGACAGACAGACAGACAGACAGACAGACAGACAGACAGATACAGACCCTCCAAGTGTCCCTGTTTTCCAGGGGCATCCCTAATTTAGAGAAGCCATCCCGGTTTCTGATTTGATCCCGGAATGTCCCACTTTTCCATAGGATGTCCCTCTTGTCATTGGATAAATTTTGGAAGGTATGGAGTTATCTGACCTCCGAGCTGCCTGAAGGCAATCCTGTACAGCATAGGGACTTCTTTTTTATAAAAAAGTTTAATGTTTATTATGTTGGAAGCTGCCCAGAGTGGCTGGGGCAACCCAGTCATATGTGTGGGGTATAAATAGTAAAATTGTCCTTATGGAATGGGACGTCCCTATTTCCATTAGAGAAATGTAGGACGGTACGTTGATACCATAGTAAAAAGCAAGGGGGAGGGGTGAAACATGATTCACGGCATAAATACGGTCTGTACATAACACTCGGTCCCACAAGCACTTAGGTAAAGCAAACACCACACCTTTTTCAGTCAGTTAAACTGAAAGGCTCTTTGGGGGCTGAATTTGCCAGTTCAGCAAGCTAAAAACAGCCAGCGGGAGCGAGAAAAAGGCTTTTCTCCAGGATATAATGAATTATCAGAGATTCTGTGTCCTCCTACACAAGGTTAAAAGCGAACACAGTAGAAATTACAATCTGACCTCCCTTCTAGTACAAGGAAGTAACAATTCTTCCCAGAAAGTGATCTACCATTTTTTGGCCTCTGCTTCACAATAGCTGATTTTTCAGAAGGCTAGCTTGAAACACGTTCGGGATACTTGCTATAACCATCGGAGGAAACTGGTTTCGTAGGTCACTTCTATGGCAGCTCAGCTACTGGAAGATCTCAGCACGGTAACTATTATGCTCAAATGGGGATCTTTGCTGTGTGGTCCAAAGTTAGCTCCCTCCCCTCAAAAAACGCCCTCACCCTCATGCATTTCGTTATTGCATACGTTGACAAAAATAAGGGCTTTTTTCTTCCTTTGGGGAGACCTGCCGAGTCTTATGTGGTAACATAATACCAACCTTACTGTATGTTTGTGAAACATGGACCACTTATAAACACCGTCTCCAACTCTCGAAAGATTCCATCAACAGTGTCTCTGGAAATTTTTACACATCACTTGGGAAGACAGGCAAACTAATACCAGTATACTGGAAGAAGCAAAGATCACCAGTGTCGAAGCAATGATTCTTCAACATCAACTTTGTTGGTCTGGGTCATGTTGTTCGGAAGCCTGATTATCATCTTCCAAACCAGCTGCTCTACTTTGAACTTAAAAATGGAAAGAGTAATGCTGGTGGTCAACAAAAGAGATTTAAAGACTCAAGGCAAATCTTAGAAAATGTAGTATAAACACCGACAACTGGGAAAACACTGGCCTGCGAGCGCTCCAGTTGGAGAACAGCTTTTACCAAAGGTGTCATGGGCTTGATGCTTGAACTCAGGACAAAAGGGAGAAAGCTAGGAGGAAGGCAAGCTTGGCAAACCCTCACCGTGATCAACTCCCGCCTGGAAACCTTTGTTCCTACTGTGGAAGGATGTGTGGATCCAGAATTGGCCTCCACAGTCACTTATGGACTCACTGTTAAAACCATGTTCATGGAAGACAATCTTACTCAGCTCTGAGTGATCGCCAAAGAAGAAGAAGAAGGTAACGTAATACAATGCAGTTTGCAGAACACATGATGACAGTGAGATTTTAAAGATTCTGGCAGAAGGTACCAGAAGGCACTGGAGTTGAATTCCACAAAAGTCCAAAAGCATCAAGTCTCTTTCATGTTCAGCCCCACACAATTTCTTTTTGCTCTGGTTACCATGAGAGGTCTGCCGTTGACTTCAATAGCATACCCAAGAACATTTATCAATGAAAATAGGGATGTCTTATTCTGTAATAATAATGATGATGTTGGTGATGATAATACTCTGAGCAGCCTCCAATGCATATAAAAACATAATGAAGTTATATAGCGCTGCCTTCAGATGTCTTCCAAAGGTTGTCTAGTTACTTATCTCCTTGGCTCTGGGGTTCACATAACTCCATCCCCTCCACAATTTCTCCAATGAAAATAGGGACATCCGAAAGGAAAAGTGGAACCTTCTGGGATTGAATCAAAAACTGGGATGGCTTCTGTAAATTCGGGATGTCCCTGGAAAAAGGGCACTTGGAGGGTCTGTGAAATATATTCGGAGTCGAGAGTGGATTTCATGCTCTTTATTCAGCTCATAGTGGTGAGGAGGAATGGAAGTTCCCCTAGAACGTCTGCTTTATATACATTATTTACACAATGGGCCCCACATGATCGGCTAATTCTGGGATTCTCCTGTAGGCCAATCAGGTTGCAGATTCACGTCCACCTGGAGCTGGATTGGGTGGCTCCTGTGGACCAATCAGACTGCTGCATTCTGAATCCTATTGTTTTAGGACCAATCAGACTGCTGCATTCTGAATCCTATTGTTCTAGGACCAATCAGACTGCTGCATTTTGGATCCTATTCAACTCAGTACATAACAGTTTGCAATGGTATGTAGACTGTACCCATCATGGAAAGTGCAGGCAACTTTTTATCTGTCCAGGGCTACATTCATTTCGTGGTAACTTGTCAGAGGCCATGTGGTTGTGGTGGGTTGATGAGCCAAAGGCAGCAGTGGCGAAGGGACCTTTTCCCTCTTTCTGCCCCCTCTCTCTGCTACCCACTGACTTCTCTTTTTCCTTTTTTTGCCCAGTGGGATGCAAGAAGCGGGACAGATCACCTTCGCAATAGGTCTGAACTGATAGTATACCCAGGGCAGTATTAGAAACTGTGATATGAAAACTAGGAGCTACATGGCACCTTAAACCTAAGTTATGGGTGCCGCAATGGAATATCTAGGTGCGCTTTTTTAATAACAAGAATACAAAGCTGAAAATGAATGAACTGCAGCTAAAATCATTTTTGCACATGGTCTAGTCCTTCCCCTGCCTACCCCACTGATATTCTTAAGAGGGTCTCTTCTCCAGTCTTCAGAGAGTGGCTGGAAGCTGAGAGGCAGAAAAAGGTCTTCCTTTCATTCCAGCAGTGGCAGTTAAATATTAGGCGCAGTACTGCGTCCAGAGCTCAGAAACTGCTCAAGTGGATGAAATTCCCGGTCGCAAAATCTGCCTAGAACAATGGGAAAACTGACTTGCGAAATTAGGTCAAGGATCACAGGCTACCCACCTGTGTGGCCAAAATAATCCAAATATTATGTTAAGAAAAGCTGAATTCTGCAACCTGTATCCATTACGCAAATTAGTCAAACAACTCAATCGTGTTCAAATATGCTTTTATTGGGATACTTTGTTGTAGTTCACGGGGAGGAGACAAGGAGCTATGCAAGACGTTGAAATCCCAGCAAGCAACTCATGGCATTCCTTCTACTTTCCGAGATTTCGGCAGATTATCCATTAGAAATTGTCTTCACAGCCATAATGAGGAAAGGCTTGTTTGTTTCCAAAGGCAAGATTTTGAGTTGCGCCCTCAATGTCACATTTTGGGGATTCTATTCTTAGAATCCAAAAGAAGACTGACAATTCCTTTCGGATTCTGCAGAACAGGCTTTTACAAAAAAATACATCTCTTTACATAAAGACGTACCTCCCTTTGCAACCTTTTTAATAAATAAGAAGAAGAGTTTGGATTTGATATCCCGCCTTTCACTCCCTTTAATGAGTCTCAAAGCGGCTAACATTCTCCTTTCCCTTCCTCCCCACAACAAACACTCTGTGAGGTGAGTGGGGCTGAGAGACTTCACAGAAGTGTGACTGGCCCAAGGTCACCCAGCAGCTGCATGTGGAGGAGCGGAGATGCGAACCCGGTTCCCCAGATTGCAAGACTACCGCTCTTAACCACTACACCACACTGGCTGCAGCCTTTCAAAATGACACTTCATACAAATGTAGCCATATGACACATTCTGATAAGACTATCTGAAGGTTTATCTCCCTCCTCTGAAATTTTCAAGCGCTTTTTCTTTCTTCCTAAGGTACAACCATCAACCATCGCGACAGAGGTTATTCAGCCGTCTTGATTCTGCAGTCATATTTAGCAAGCTTTTAAATTATGACAGCTATGTGCTTATGTAGAAATTCAGTTTAAAACTATTTTGCTTTTTCAGAAAAATTAAACGTAGATTGTATCAGTGTTTGAAAGTGGGATAGAAAAGCTAGGAGCCAAATGGCTGCTGGGACCTGGGTTGCAGGTGCCAAAACAGAATGTCTAGTCGCCATTTTTTAGGGGGGAGGTGTCTGGAAACACTTTTTATATATTATTTTGATAAGCATGAACTAATATACAATTCACATAAGTGACACATTGTTAATATCACAATTTAAGCAAAAATTGTTACTACATGTTTAATTTGGTGTTTACAATAAAAATACTGGTACCAAACTTCAGTATTCAAAACACTGCTTTCTATTGTTAAACCCCTTAACATATTGCCTACCCTTAAGATATACAGTACTTCCAGGCTTCAAAGCACGCACATTTCAGTAATCCTTTAGCATCAACCAGCCACAAAAAAATGGCACCCAGACTTTTTGAGTCATTCGCTAATGGAGAATCTTTAGGTGCAAAATGTGGCTGGCATCCTGCTAATTCTAAAGCCTGGTTTGTATTATCATATTATGTAGCTAAGGTATTTATCTTATTTTCAGAAACAAATCCCACCTACTTTCAGCAGCCAGAAACACCATAACCAGACACTGGAGAGACCTGTCAGGAGTAAGCATGGACCAATGGTACCAAATAGTATGGGAAACAGCCCTACTAGAAAAATTAACTAATAAACTGAAACTGACACGGGGACAAACAGAAGAAGATGCCTTCACCCCGGTATGGCTCCCCTTTACCACATACACAGCCCAACAGGACAGTGACAATAATCCACCAACAGCATACAAATCAATATGGCTAACCTGATCCAAAACACCCACCCACCCCACTCACACACACATGACAACAAAGACCACCACAGCCAACCACAATTGAACAGCCACACCCTAGGCCAACCCCAACCTCTCTCACCACCAAAGGAACACAAGTGAACAGCACGAGCAACGCTGGCACCAAACCCTACATACATTGAGCATAATAGAAACATCGCCACCCGCCCCCACCCATCTTCCCTCCCTCCACCCCTTTCCCCCCTCCCCATAATGTCTCAACAAATGAAACAGATTTGTAAAAATGTTACATGGAAAAAATACGAGAGACATTACACTTACTTCTGTAAAACAAGAAAATCTTTAATTTAAAAAAACACACCAAGAAAAAAAGAAGAAACAAATCCTACTGAATGGAGCATGACTTTGGGCTCATCCCCTTTTCTCTTTCCCTGCTGCTTTCCTCTTGGGGGGGGGCACTCTTTAGCAATCAAGCAGAGCAAAAGGGAATCTGGGTTTTGTCCAGATTGACATTTGCTCTGATTTCATAGCCAAGAGTGGGTTTTCCCTGGGAAAGGAGCAGGGCAAGGGAAAAACTGCTCAGGCCCGTGCTTTATCGGCACAAGAAAAGTGGAAGTGTGTACGAACTCTTACTTCCAAGGACATAGGAAAGGACTGAGCTGATTACACAGAGAGATAGCTCAGTCAGTACAGCATGAGACTCTTAATCTCAGGGTTATGGGTTCGAATCCCGAACTGGGCAAAATATTGTGCCAAGCAGGGGGTCCGTCAATGGGCTAGCCTCCATGGGAACACTGCCATTGGACCAATCACAACACTTTACCCCCCCAAAAAAATGAATTGAGAGAGAGGCAGAACTGAAAGTAAAGAGAAGTTGGAGTGTTTCAATTTTAACATGAGAGAGCATAAAGCACACCTTCCAAAAATCTTGTGGAAATGTACAAGCACTTTTGACTGATGAAGGTTAAGTTCATACAACAGCCACTTTTTGAAATCTTCAAGGAACATGTTAAGAGTCTGAATGCATTTTAAGGAAATGCTTGATAGTGAAAATTGGATTCCAAAGAACTCTTTCATTTACTTACGAATTTACATCCTATGCCCTTTTAAAATGTGTTTTTTGGGGGAAGCTATTGGGTTGTTGTTTTTATTTTTATTAGGTATTTTGTGGTTTTATTTTTGTGGTTTTATATCTTTATTTTATTCTGTGAACTGCCCTGAGACCCCTGGGTATAGGGCAGTATAATGATGATGATGATGATAATAATAATAATAATAATAATATGTTTTTAATTTTCAAGTGGAAAGTTTTGTTTTGTTTTTTTCTCCAGTATCAGTGCTATTTATTTTTACTCGTTAATGCAGAATACATACTTCTGCTTCCAAAATTGTAACTGAAAACACTGAGAACGCTCGCTGTTTCAGGATACATAGGGCTCTGACTGTTTACTCTTGAGTAACTCTCTATAAGGCGCCCTTGATGTTTGGGACAACAACTCCAATAATCTCTGAGCATTGGAAACGTTGGCTGGTGCAGAAGAGAGTTGGAATGTCCCTAACAATGTCATATCCTCCAGCACCTCTCCGATTAAAATAGGGACATCCTCTCTGAAAGGCAACAGATTCCCCACCCCTGGCCTAGAGGTTTCTAAAATGCTGTTTGGATTCAAGTATTTGAGAATCATGTCCTTAGGCTTAAGGGGGGTTCAGCTCTTCTTTCACTTTAAGTTATATATAGTAAAGAACCAGAGTACAGAAGCAAAAACGGGGACTTATTCCACAATGTTAATAATTCACATCTGGGGGGAAACACTTAGAGTTAGCTCATTAAAAGAGCAACCCAGATGAAGACTGGTGCTGTGGGACAACACCTGCTTCTCGGCCGTTCTCTTAGAAATCAAATGAGGCTTGTCGTCTTCAAAACTACTCAGAGGATCACTGAGCCATCCTAAGACTTCAAGGGCCAAAGAAAACAGCAGCCTCTTTTGATATGCCAGGTGGAAATGAGAGTGCAAGGTAGTATTGCACGGAACCGGGGACAGCACAAAACACATATTTTGCAGGAGGTCAGTGCAATGCAAACATGATTTCATTTCTGCTGTGGTCTGAAGTAGAGCTTTTGAACCACATGCAGCTACTATCTTAAAGGTAAAAGTGTCCTTATTAAAATCTTTTTATATATAATTTTTTGTTTCGTTTTACAATTTAAAATACTCCTTTTACATCCTTAAGATATCAATGACTTCTTTTCTTCTCCTTCCATGGGTCAGACCATAAATCCCTGCATATTTTACAAAAACTATACCATTATTGCATCCATCAAAACTTATTTACGCTGTTGAATTTATCTTAATGCCGCCTACGTTTTCAGCTGTACACAGTTATTTCCCATATATTCAATAAACGTTTTCCAATCTTCTTTAAACGTATGTTCTTCTTGTTCTCTTATTCTATATGTTAAGGCTGCGAGTTGTGCATATTCTGACAACTTAAGCTGCCATTCTTCTTTGGTTGGGACCTCGCTCGTTTTCCATTTTTTGGGCTAACAAAACACGGGCCCTAGTAGTGGCCTATGTATATAACCTTTTTAGACACCCAGGAATTCCCAGGGTCCTTATTAAAATCTTCCACAGAAGCTGCAGGGTTCACTCTTGATAAGATTAGCAGGGAAGCGTTTCTTTTGGTAAGATGTGATCTCAGTACAATGGAAGGAGACAGTACACTGCACTGACTCTGTTAGGTATGCTGTCTAGTTTGTACATCACCTGCTCCTTTTGTTCCTTTAATGGGAGCTTCCCCACCCTGCAAATAGCAACTATGGAACCCCCAGTCCAGACTAAAACTGCAACAGGAGGTAAAGTGTTAAAGGCCCCCCTACAACCCCTGTGAAGGTCCTCCAAGGCCCTCCTGCTGCCTATTTGTGAACGAAAAATACTGTGTTTCAGGGCAAAGGTACACACATACCCACCAAGGGTGCTGGGAAAAACAGTACCCCCAAAATTTTTTTTACATGAGATTGCATTGGTCGTTTTGGACGATGCTATCTCATGCGCTTGCATGCTGCAATCTCTCGTCGAAAAAGTGTTGGCCCCCCCCCAGTGCCACGATCTTGCGCAGCACCCAGAAACACGGGTTTTGGGACACCATGCGAGATCACACACCCCAAAATGTGCTTGGGGGGTAGATCTCAGTGTTGGGACATGGGTGGCGCTGTGGGTTAAACCACAGAGCCTAGGGCTTGCTGATCAGAAGGTCGGCGGTTCGAATCCCCGCGATGGGGTGAGCTCCTGTTGCTTGGTCCCTGCTCCTGCCAACCTAGCAGTTCAAAAGCACGTCAAAGTGCAAGTAGATAAATAGGTACCAATCCGGTGGGAAGGTAAACAGTGCGCTGCTCTGGTTCGCCAGAAGCAGCTTAGTCATGCTGGCCACATGACCCGGAAGCTGTACGCCGGCTCCCTCGGCCAGTAAAGCGAGATGAGCGCGGCAACCCCAGAGTCGGCCACGACTGGACCTATTGGTCAGGGGTCCCTTTACCTTTAGATCTCAGTGTGGGTCATGTGACTCACTCGGGAGAACATCTCGGAAGACGTGCATCCCATTTTTTTAATCTAAGGAAGTTGGGACGATATGCACATGTCGTTGGGCCCTCTTCGCCATACTGCCATAGCCTCAATATCACATGCAGAGCAAGTATGGAAGATGAAGGAAACTTTTTTTTGTTTCAGGAAAGTGTGCTTTAGCAGCTTTCCTGCTCCCCAAAATACCAATGCATCATTTGTTATCTAGGTAAGTATTTGCATTAAAATGGAGAACACAGCGATTCTTCAAACAGCTCTTGTTTATTCACAGGCCAGAACAGAATTGAACTGAAGGGTTCAGCCAGCCTGTTTATAGAGAGCTCCAGTACAGCGCAACTGTAACAACTTTCTGTAACTATCCAATCACTGAATGTCACTTTCAATCCCTTATTTGCATATGTGGACCTGAGTGAAAACTATCTACAGTATCCCCCTGTTGGCCCAGGGTGAGAACTTCAGTACATAACACCTCTTGTGTGTTAATGAAACATCAAGCAGATTTGGGCTGTGAAAATATACTGTATTTACGGTATACCTACCATGTATTTATCATGCATTTTTTATCTTGAGTTATCCTATAGCCTGCAGCATTTTGCTACACAAAACTGCCCTTTGGATCTTACTAATAAACAGCGCCAGCCAAACGTTGATGTTTTCTTGCATGGTTGGCTGATGGTTCTGGTTGCATCTGTGACTCCAGTTACTTATCTTGTTGTCGTTTAGAGATGTGTATCCACTAAAAACCGCTCCTTCCAGCGAGAACACATGTAAGTATACAGTGGTACCTCGGGTTACATACGCTTCAGGTTACATACGCTTCAGGTTACAGACTCTGCTAACCCAGAAATAGTGCTTCAGGTTAAGAACTTTGCTTCAGGATGAGAACAGAAATCGTGCTCCGGCGGCGTGGCGGCAGCAGGAGGCCCCATTAGCTAAAGTGGTGCTTCAGGTTAAGAACAGTTTCAAGTTAAGAACGGACCTCCGGAACAAATTAAGTACTTAGCCCGAGGTACCACTGTATTGCATGAAGAGAAGCCATTTAAGTCCTACAGCTAGAATGAATAAACGTTTGCAGTATCTTTCTCCCTCTCTCAGTTGTGCCATCATTCACATGCACAAATTAACGAAAAGACAACAAACACACTCTTTAAAAAATACACAGATTTTAACAAATGCTTCATCATCTTTTCTTAGGTAACATGGTGCCCAACCTTTGCCCAGTCTAGCGCCTTGCACTATTTACGTAGAAACTTATTCCGTTTTTAATAGGCATAAACCCAATCTATATTCTGAGGAAGGAGTGAGCTGGAAGAGCCTCCTAATGAGATCAGGATGAAATATTAGATATTTACAAGGTCACGTTCTCATTTCTGCAGCTCGTCAGCTGACAAATCAGCTGACAAATCCATTACTAAACCAGGGGAACTAAACATCGGTCTGGGAGGAAGGGAACCTCTCGCTAATCTTCTCAGGACCTTTAAGGTCAGCTCTTGCTTAAACTTTAGCTGAGACGGAGAGAATGCATCAAAAAGAGGGGAGTTAAATTGATTTATAGGCCTGAAACATGCAACTCAAGCACTCTTCCCTTTACCTTTCCCACCCACCATCTACCCCAGTCTTCATGTTGCAGGAGCCACATTTCCAGCAGGGCTTCTGTGCCTTTTCAATAGCTATGCGACCGGCAGAAAATCAGCAAGTGCAAGTTTCTCCCACATATGGGTGCAGTCAGGGCCAGATTTAGGTTTGATGAGGCCCTAAGCTACTGAAGGTAATAGGGCCCTTTCTATGTCCAGCTGTCCTTTGTCAACAACAAATTGTCGCTGTTTTTTGTGTTGAATATATGCTATATGGTAATTTATGGACCTACGCAACACAAAACACTGTTGCTGTAGGTAGGTTTTATTTTATTTGTTTTTTATCTTATATTTTGGAAATCTACATGCAGGGTTTTTTTCCCCTTTATATTTTTTTGCGGGGGCCCAAGAAAGTGGGGCCCTAAGCTATAGCCTGTTTAGCTTATACATAAATCCAGCACTGGGTGCAGTGAAGGGGAAAAGCTCCACCAGGTGAATTCCTGTATTTATTTTTTTACCCAGCCAATAGGGTAAAAGTTAGGCGGTACTAAGACTGCACTTTATTCCATTTTTCTGAGGTTTCCTTACCTGATACTGTTTGCATTTTCACATAGTATAAAAGCCACTTCTGGAAATCTAATAGGTTTATTTTAGTGTTTTTTTTCCAGGGGGGAAATCCACTTTAAACCTTTACACTCAGAAAATTGTGGGAATTTGGCGGTGTTATTTTTCATTCTTATTCTTATCATTATTATTTATTGAGTTTATATACTGACTTATAAGGGACACAGGTGGCGCTGTGGGTTAAACCACAGAGCCTAGGACTTGCTGATCAGAAGGTTGGTGGTTCAAATCCCTATGACGGGGTGAGCTCCCGTAGCTTGGTCCCTGCTCCTGCCAACCTAGCAGCTCAAAAGCACATCAAAGTTCAAGTAGATAAATAGGTACCACTCCAGTGGGAAGGTAAATGGTGTTTCCGTGCACTGCTCTGGTTCTCCAGAAGCGGCTTAGTTATGCTGGCCACATGACCTGTATGCCGGCTCCCTCAGCCAATAAAGCGAGGTGAGCACCGCAACCCCAGAGTCAGCCATGACTGGACCTAACGGTCAGGGGTCCCTTTATCTTTATACTGCCCTATACCCAGAGGTCTCAGGGCGGTTCACAGAAACAGGTTTTCATGATCGTGCCACTCACACAATGAAATTTGGGGTAGTACCCTGACATACAGTTCTTTCCTGCTATTTAAAATTTGACACAACATTGCATTATATTGATCAGAACGCCTCAGGTCCATAACAATGCAGGTAATGCAGTGCAAAAGGAACATTAGAAATCGGGACAGAAGTGCTGGGAAAACCAACAAAACCCCCACATCTGAATGTAAGTTTAGTCAAGAGTAGCAGGACCTTTGGGGGAAAGGGACCACACAATTCTGATCTTATGGAAAGCTAAAGATGAGAGCACTTAATATGGACCTTGGATTTCAGGAAATATGATTTTGATAAGGTCAGAAAATTGCAGACAGATTTCATGGCTAGATATAGCAGTGGCAAAGGGCGCTTGAACTAAATGAGAGTTTGCGAAAGAAAGGCGCAATTGCAGGCAATGCTAATGGGAATGAAAAAGGAGAGACGTCTTTTAAAGTCCATGTTGCGGCACAACAGGCGTGATCACCGATGAACTGACAAAGGAAGGGCAGGTCACTGAGTAACAGGTGTAAGGAAAGCTAAAGTTCAGAATGAGCAGAGACTGGTGAGGGATACCAAAAGCAACAAAAGCGGCTTTTCAGGTACAGTGGTACCTCGGGTTAAGAACTTAATTCGTTCTGGAGGTCTGTTCTAAACCTGAAACTGTTCTTAACCTGAGGTACCACTTTAGCTAATGGGGCCTCCCACTGCCACCGCGCCACCACCACACAATTTCTGTTCTCATCCTGAAGCAAAGTTCTTAACCCAAGGTACTATTTCTGGGTTAGCAGAGTCTGTAACCTGAAGCATCTGTAACCTGAAGCGTCTGTAACCCGAGGTACCACTGTACATTGGAAGCAAGAGGAAGGGAATTCTAGTATGCCCAGTGTTGACCAAGGGTGCTGAAATCTTAACAAGTGACAAAGAGAAAATGGAATTATTCACCTCCCCTTTTGCTCCTGCCTTCTTCCCAAAGGTGAACTGCGTGCAACCTCACATCATAAGGCGAGGAGTGCGGAGGATTCACAACAAGTCCGCTCACCCCTCTTGGTGTGGCGTTGTTGCAGGATGGCAGAGGCTTCACCAGGGCCCCGACGAGGGAACTGGAACAGAGGTGCCCCTCCTGATAGGGCTTAAGCCCCTCCACCTATCAGGAACTGGATCCTAGCCTGCGCCTGGCTTTGGCAAATGGGGATGCAGGCTGGGGACTCGGGCTGTGCCAGGGGGCGGAGCTAATGGAGTAGGTAGGCTTCCCTCAGATCCACCTCTTGCCCATTTAAGCAGCCCACACCTTGGGCATTACCTGTTCACTCCTTTCCCTGCTCACCCACCCTCGGTTTAAGCTGATAGTCAATGACTTTGCTGTGGCTAAAGTGGTCACCATCTTTTAAGGGGCTGGGTAGGAATTTGCCCACTGGGCTAATTGGCACCCAGCCGGTGGTTTTGCCTGCCTCATAGCAATCATCACAACTGGTTGGGCATTGGGGCAATCCTTTGTTTTGGATGGTTGTAGTCTCTGCTTGCCCCTCCAAACGCTGGGGTATCCTGTTAAAGGGATATGGGGGGAATGGCTATGTCTCCATGTCCTGGCAGGGCCAGGGCTGAAGGCACTCCCCCAAACAGCGGTCCCTGCGGGGGTCTCCCTATTTGATGTCAGTCTTAGGAACCCCCGCCTGGATTGACCACGTGTCACTTCTGGTTGGTGGGCCAGAAGTATTTTGATTGCTCCATGCCCAAGCCAAACCTCTTTCATCTGTATTCAATAATGTTGTGGCCTGTTTTGACCCAAAACCAGTCTTATTGGTCTCTTATTTATATGGGTTAGGGCATGGGTAGGCATGTTAAGGCCCAGGGACTGGATCCAGCCCAATCGCCTTCTAAATCCAGCCCACAGACAGTCCGGGAATCAGCGTGTTTTTACATGAGTAGAATGTGTGCTTTTATTTAAAATGCATCTCTGGGTTATTTGTGGGGCATAGGAATTCGTTCATTTTCCCCCCTTCAAAATATAGTCGCCCCCCCTCCCAAGGTCTGAGGGACAGTGGACAGGCCCCCTGCTAAAAAAGTTTGCTGACCCCTGGGTTAGGGTATGGGGAGCCGGAAGCCTGGTCCTGCAAGGACTTGGTTAGGAGATCCCAATCAACATTAAAGAAGTTGAAGTTTTCAAAGCAGATCCATCACATGCCAGGGAGCGAAAGGAATGTTCTGGTCTACTCTAAGGACCTCTGGCTATCATCTTTGAGAATCCCTGGGGGGAAAGGAGTGGCCAATAGTATATTTCAGTGTCCTTCAAAAAGGGGCATCTGGGAAACTGCAGACCGCTCAGTCTAACTTTGATAACAGGGAAGATACCAGAACAAATGTCAAAAAAGGACAGTTTGTAAGTGACTTGATAACAATGCATTGAAGATATATATTTTTATATCAAGCTGGGGGCTAGGCTCCTCCCTACTCTATGATTGTAAAAACAAGTCGTCCCCCACCCCCCAGGTATCTTGGAGGGTCAGGATACAGAAACTCTGACATTAATCTGTATGCTCTGATGGAAGACATGTTAATTGCTTTAGATTTTCTCAATTTTTAGACAATCATAGAACTGTGTGGAAAGGACCCCAAGGGTCATCTAGCCCAACCCTTTAAAATCTCTCTTTTTTTGCACAACGTGGGGTTCAAACCCACAACCCTGAAATGAAGGCTTTCATGCCATTACCAACGGAGCTATCCCGCTGTCCTGCTTTTCACAATGGAAACAACTTTATTTTAGTTAAAAGAACCACAATGATCTGTGGCTCCTTCTGCTCGCATTAGTGTGATGAATGCATAATCTTAAGAACGAAGAAGAAGGAGGAGGAGGAGGAGGAGGAAGGCATATTGGACAACAGCAACAAGCGAAAAAAGATAGACACAACATCTTACAAGGACAGGAAGAAACACCACGGACAGAATAATTACCACACACAGGAAGAACAAGGATATAGTTTGAGTTCCTCACTTGTAGTTCTATAAATTATTTAATGTGTCAACACAAATAGAAGTGTTAAGTTGTGGCTGAACATATCAGACGGCACAGCGATTCTTCAAACAGCTCTTGTTTATTCACAGGCCAGAACAGAACTGAACTGAAGGGTTCAGTCAGCCTGCTTATATAGAGCTCCAGTACACTGTAACTGTAACAATTTTCTAAAACTATCCAATCACTGAACGTCACTTTCGATCCCTTACTTGCATAACTATCTACAGTATCCCCCTGCTGGCCCAGGGTGAGAACTTCAGTACATAACACCAAGTTATTAATATGGCAATTGTTGTGCAAGGGATTATTATTATTATGACTGGAATGTAATTGAAACTAGTAAGAATTTGGAACACAGAAATAAAGAAAATAATCAACCCATCAATTACAGCACGTGGGGGCCACCTAAATTATATAATTCAGTGTTTGAACGACTGGTATTAGTAATTGTATTATAAATTGGTATTGTTATAATGAGGCTATTATTGGATTCTAATTGAAAACTAATAAAAATTATTATAAAAAAATAAATAAATCAGGTAGAACCCTGCAGAAAACAAACTGCACTATAACATGGACATATATGCAGGTATACTCAAAACACATGCCTGGCTGTTCCAGTTATGTCACCACCACCTCATAGCAAGCAGGAGCAAAAGCTGTAGACAAATATCTAATACGGTTAATAGGATACAGTTTGCCTGCTAATCTGTAAGCAAAGGGAATCCACTGAAGGGCACAGTAGGGTCTGTGCAATGGCACAGCAACAGTCCTTGCAATGGCAGCAGCAACAGCCTTTGCAGCCACTGTAATAGTGCCACTGTATTCTGCTCTGGTCAGACCACACCTGGAGTACTGTGTCCAGTTCTGGGCACCACAATTCAAAAAGGACACTGACAAACTGGAACGTGTCCAGAGGAGGGCAACCAAAATGGTCAAGGGCCTGGAAACGATGCCTTATGAGGAACGGCTAAGGGAGCTGGGCATGTTTAGCTTGGAGAAGAGGAGGTTAAGGGGTGATATGATAGCCATGTTCAAATATATAAAAGGATGTCACATAGAGGAGGGAGAAAGGTTGTTTTCTGGTGCTCCGGAGAAGCGGACACGGAGCAATGGATCCAAACTACAAGAAAGAAGATTCCACCTAAACATTAGGAAGAACTTCCTGACAGTAAGAGCTGTTCGACAGTGGAATTTGCTGCCAAGGAGTGTGGTGGAGTCTCCTTCTTTGGAGGTCTTTAAGCAGAGGCTTGACAACCATATGGCAGGAGTGCTCTGATGGTGTTTCCTGCTGGCAGGGGGTTGGACTCGATGACCCTTGTGGTCTCTTCCAACTCTATGATTCTATGATTCTATGATTCTATGATTCTATGATTCTAGCCTTGCCTCCTCCAGCTACCGTTCTTCTGCTCAGGGCGGGCAAACCAGTGAGGGCCAGGACTCGCCTACTGCCCCGAGGTATCATCTCCGAAAAGTGTCTAACAGCAGACACTTGCAAACTGTCAGTACCTCGCGGCAGGGATTTAAGTGCACAATGCAACTTAAACCTTTCTGCTTGTGGATAAAGTTCTGCGGCCCACAAGAGTCCACCACCCATTTCCTTAAAACAAGCAAACGACCGACTCTCTGCAGATAGGAAAGTGACATGGAAAAGTATGAGATGAATGAATAAGAGGAATACATGTAAACACCCAGCAAGTGAATCAGGGTGGATGCTTGGTTGTCATGTAACAGCCCTGCAAACAAGTCGGAAGAGATGCTTGGTAAAGGCTGGATATAACCAAAACTCTGAGCAGGGGGGGTGCAGGGGGGGCCGGCCGCACCAGGCGCAACATCTGGGGGTTAGGGTTAGGGGGCGCAAATCCACGGGTTAGGGGGCGCAAATTACTTGCCTTGCCCCGGGTGCTGACAAACCACGCTACGCCACTGACTCTGAGCAAGCTTTGTGTAAGTTAATCAGGATGAGAGCTCAGCAAATTGGACACCTGGAGGATCCCAGTGATTGCAGAATGGCTACAGCCACCTAAATGCTCATTCTACTGCCAGGCTCAGATTTCATACACCAGTGAAATCTTATTGAATAGCAAGGGTGAACCAATCCCAAGGAAATTCTCTTATATGCAAAGGAGTCCATCCTCAAAGGCTGAACAGGTTTCTTCCTTTCAGTTTGGTAGTTAAACCAGTTCTTTAACACTGTTTCTGGTATTCAATACACCAGCCAGATTAAATCAAATAAACAAGGAATATTCGGTGTTATGTTGGAGGGGATGCCAGGAAACAGGGAATTATGCTCACATGTGGTGGGGGTGTAAATATGTACGTTTTGTGGGGCAAAGGGTGTTTAAGGAGATAACAGGAATCACTGGGTTAAAGCTGACTGAAAGTCCAGAGGTAGCATTATTATCAATTTACAATGGGGTGGAAGGTTTGCAGGCTATGAAGGACTTGCTCACAAATATATTGACAGCTGCACGAGTTATTATAGCTAGGAAGCGGAAGGGGCAAGTGGACTATAAAATGGAAGAATGGTATAAAGAGGTGTGGGATAAATTCACATGCCATTAAGGTAAGACAGGGAATATGCAGGAGAAATGATTTTGAGGAGATATGAAGGGTGTTTGTAGAATTTGTACCGTTAAAACGGAAAGGGCTCAAACCATTGCAAGAGGTGTTGAAATTTTGGGGGACTTCTTATTTTTATTTATTTATGATTATTAGTTTGTCAAAATAACATAATTTTTAAATAATGATCATCATAATCAGCATCATAATAAAGCACTATTATCAGCCTGGGGGGCGGAGATGACACTTTCTAAAAATTGTTCATGCTTCTCTGGCTACTTGGCTATACTGAGAATTGACCTTCCACCAACTAGTAAGAAGGCCATCTATAAAGAGTTAATGGCAGCATAAGAAATCTTGGAACTCAGAAACTCTGGGTGGCGTAGGTATGATTTATAGAAACACAGGAATCTGGATAAAAAGCTTCTAACCTCTAAGGCTGTATTTCTTAAACTCGGGTCCCTGGCTATTGATGGACTACAACTCCCATCATCCCTGGCAGCTAAGGAATTGTGGCACTCAAATCGGAAGCGTAACACTTAAATTGTCAGCATAACACTCAAAACGGAAGTGTGGCACTCAAATTGGAAGTGTAACACTCAAAACGGAGCATGTTAGGCTTCCAAAAAAAGTTCGCAAACCGGAACGCTTACTTCCGGGTTTGCAGTGCTTGGGTTCCAAGTTGTTTGAGTACCAAGGCGTTTGAGAATCAAGGTACCACTGTACAGTCATCTTCTTCTTCCTCCTCCTCCTTGGAAAGGTCAGGATGGGGAGGCTGTCTCCACCACGTTTCCTCCTCCTCTGCCCAGCCCGACATCGTCTCCAGCAGCCTATTTGCTAAGTCTTATGTACTGCACTGAGAGCCCAGACCTGTACTCCACCTTCCCCTCCCTTGCTTTGTCTTCCGATAAAGCTCCAGCCCTGCCCATGGAAAACCTGTGCCCTTCTTCTGGGAGACTCGCCCATTTTGTAAACTCTCTTTCCCCGTCTCCGTCCTGCTTGCAGGCACTGGGGAGGGTGGATTTCGAACAGCGCAAGAAATTGCATGCCTGCTAATTGTCGTGCCATATTGTCGTCTCCAGGGCCTGAGAAGTGCAAACACGGCGTCTTTCACTTCTCCAATTTACCCCTGGCTTAACCCGTATAAAAACGGATGGATAAGGAAGTGATGGGAGCAAATGCCAAATGCAGTCAGACTTTTTAGCAAGAGGTTACTTCACAAGTTTGCTAGCCTACATTTCTTGTACCACGCTTCAGGCTCAGTGTAAATCTAAGAGGAGTTGGCTCTAACTGAAGCAGAAAATACCGAAGTGGGAATGGCAGATCAGGTTGATGGTTTATGCCAAAATATCTAAAATGACCAGAAGAATCAGAAATCAGGAAAATAAGCATTTTATGATAATCCATATCCATATTTTTTACCTCTCCATTGTATCCAAAATTCACCATTAGACTACAAGTGTTATTTCAACCCTACTAACAATTGTAGCTGTTTGCAATGGTTTTTAAGATAAATTATAAATTTTCCCCATTCCTTATTCAAATTTTGGTCTTCCTGGTTTCTGATTATTCTGGTCATTTTAGCCATTTCGGCATAATCCATCGACTTGATCTGCCATTGTCTCTGGTTGGGTGCACTGGTCTATTGCTGTAAGAAAGGTGGTCTCCTTGCAATTCCTTATTCCGTACATAAGTGGGTGCTGATGCAGAGACTGGACCCTCCATTTGAGATCTCTCAGATTACCAGTTCAAAACTCCCTGCAGATCCATCCAAGCCCTGACAGTGTTCTCCTGCATAAATTACTTTTGACCAGAATCCCAGGGCAGCATGTAGCTTCTCAGTGAAGTGAAATGGCATTAACCAGGGATAGGCACCCTAAGGCCCATGGGCTGGATGCGGCCCAATTGCCTTCTCAATCCGGCCTACGGACAGTCCGGGAATCAGCGTGTTTTTGCATGAGTAGAAAGTGTGCTTTTATTTGAAATGCATCTCTGGGTTATTTGTGGAGCATAGGAATTCGTTCATTTCCCCCCCAAAAAATATAGTCCGGCCCACCACATGGTCTGAGGGACGGTGGACCAGCCCATGGCTGAAAAAGGTTGCTGACCCCTGGCATTAACCATAGGGGTGATCCACTCAGGTCAGGAGTAAATGCCCCTAGGTCAATGCTACAATGCAGTGAGTGCTCCCTTTGTCCCCTGGTACTCAGCATAGCTGTCAACTTTCAGATTTGAAAGTAAGGGATCAGCAGCCTCACCTGTCCCGGGGACAGTCTATGGGATATCTAACAATCTGGGATAGCATCGGGAAACGGCGCTGGAATAAGGGAATTTCCTGCAAAAAAAAGGGAAGGTTGACAGCTATGGTACTCAGGCTCTTGGTTGGTATGCTCCAACTCCTGCAAGTATTCAGGTAAGCCAGAATCAAGCAAGAGAGTTTTTTCAAAGTTGGCCTCAGAACTGATCAGCTAAGGAAACAAACCTCTTTTCATCCTTCGCTACGTTGTCGCTGTCAAAATAATATTGTAATGGTAAAACAAAAAGAGCAACAAACTCCTATTGTTTGGCTGTGAAACTTCAATTGTACAGTATAATTGACCCAGGATGAATGACAAAGCCACTTCACATGTGTCAAGGAAATCTGAATTTGCCATCAAGCACTCAGTTAACAGAGAGTTGCCCTCCATTTGGCCTCTCTGTTGAGCACTTTGTGTTTGGAAATGTGGGTTGCATTCCCACTTTAGGTGTGATGCCATTTATGAAACGGCTGATAGCATGAAGACTTTGAAATGAAACACTAACTACCTGCTTTATCGAGAAGAGAAACGTGTGGGTAATCCTGTTCAGTAATATCTGAGAAGTGTCCAAATACAGCAAGAGAAACTGACGCAAGATATTGAAAAGAAAACTGAATGTATCTGTGGTATGCTAGAACATGCAATGCATCTTATTACTGGATTGTACTGATTTGGCTTGAAAGTGTATTAATAATAATCATAATCTTAGAAGCAGACCACCAACATTGAATGTCAACATTATTTTACACTTGAGATGACATCCTAATCAATATAGATGCACTAAGCATATGAAGGCTCTAATACTGATCACTTACCCGTATTTTTCACTCTATAACACGCACCCGACCATAACACACACGTAGTTTTTAGAGGAGGAAAACAAGAAAAAAAATATTCTAAACGAAACAGTGGATGTATGATTTTTGTGGTTCATGCTGTGGCCACAGACATGTGATCTGACAGTGAGTTTGGAGTAGCCCAATGCAAAAATCCTGAGGATCCATGTGGATCCACGCTTTGTAACCACGTTTTAAGTGGGGAGGGAAGAAAAAGCACTCAAGGGACAAGGAGCACGCGTGGGGTGGGTGGAGAAGGATGCTGCTAATAATGCAGAAGAGGGGTTTAAGGGGAGGGGTTTAAGGCTCTTCTCCCTCTATGCAGAAGAGGGGTTTAAGGCTCTTCTCCCGCTTTGCTGTTTCAAAGCAAGCCACGGAGGAGGGAAGGAAGGGGAACCATGGATCCTCTGTTCACGATTGCAGCAGATCCCCCCCGCCACCCGTAGGCATTCCCTCCATAACACGCACAGACATTTCCCCTTACTTTCTAGGAGGAAAAAAGTGAGTGTTATGGTGCAAAAAATACGGTATATGCTTTTAAAATATGTTATACATAACAGATGCCATTCTAAGCCCATGTGACTCTTTTAACATAAGCATATGAGAAACTCCATTTAAAGTGCTTGGTCAACTATATCTATGGCTACCGACAGAATGTGGGCTTAAGTCAATTGCTGGGTAGATGATTGTATGTCAGTCAATTTATTGCAAGCAATAAACCTTCCTGATGGCAAGCTGGGAACCTCCTCTCCATTCTCAAACTTGACCATAAAGTAGAACATAAGACAGCATTTCCTGTTACTGAAAAATTAGGCCACTAGTCTTCAACTGGTGGGTTGAGGGATGGGTTGAGATCAAGCTATGGGTCACAACAGCAGCACCATCAGAAAGATGCATGGTGAAAAGAATGAAGAAATGGGACCTTAATTCTTGTTTCAGTTAAAGGTGGACCCCAGATCAAGAAAGGTTGCAGACTATTGCTAGGCAACTTGAAAAGAATCCCAAGGTTTTCTATCTTCACTTAAAAGGGGGTGAGAAGCTAAGTTTCTAGTTCTTATGGAAGTTTGGGACCTTCTACACAACCATATCTCCCATTTAAAAGTCTGATGCCAAGTACTTGATTGCATGGGGCTTGAAACTTCATCCTGAAAACCATTAAGCCCTTGGTTCAACAGAACTGCATAGTAATAAACAACCCCCTCCCCAAGGGTAATAGTTTAAAATGCACTCTGGCTTAAAATTATACGTGTATTTTTTCCTTCCAATATACTGTGGGGACCAGAAATGTACTCCATCTAATGAACTTTATGGGCAGCATACCAACATGATAAAACAAGATCACAGGGATATATGTAATGCACATATCACAGTATGTAACACAAGCATTTTGTTTCCCCTGTTTGTTCTCATACAGCTCATTAAACTAGCTCAGAACGGATACTGCTCTACATATTTTTCACATGTATTTTTCAGGAAGTGAAATTCTCCCCCCAAGGATTCTGACTCCTTCCTAACACATGTAGCGAGCGTGAAATTGTGTGGCGTCAATGTTTGGCATGTTTACTCAGAAATAAGCTTTTCAGTGCTTTCAGATTCACACAGAAACGACAACGAGGAACCAAGTTAGTCCCTTGCCCAATGCAGAACTGGGACGGACTGGACTTTAAGGTGTCTTCCCATCCCCACATCAAAGAGCACTTGTCAGACTCCTCATGGGCTTTCACGAGACCTTGAAGCAGGGTCAAGACCTGAACGCCGAGGACGGTATCCAATGTCGCAGCTCCACCAACACAATGAACTTCTGAGCACACAGCAGTTCTTTTTTCCCTCCGGTCTTCTCCAGGGAACCCCCTTGGAGCAGATATTTGGGGCACACAGGGAAGGGAACGGAACCCCCAACACCATTTGACAGCTTTCTGGGTCATGTGGCCAGCATGACTAAACCGCTTCTGGCGCAATGGGACACCGTGACGGAAACCAGACCTCATGGAAACGCCATTTACCTTCCCGCCACAGCGGTACCTATTTATCTACTTGCACTGGTGTGCTTTTGAACTGTTGGGTTGGCAGGAGCTGGGACAGAGCAAAGGGAGCTCACCACCATAGTGCGGATTCGAACCGCCGACCTTCCGATAGGCAAGCCCAAGAGACTCAGTGGTTTAGACCACAGTGCCGCCCACGTTCTTTAACATCATGTGCACATGCATCCGAAAGCCTGGAACTAGACTAAACAGCAAGGCGCACACAATCTTAGTCATGTTCATTAATTCCAACATGTCTAGCCTGAGTAAAACTTAGCTGAATCCCGTCCAGTGTTTTCTGTTACTTAAGAATGGCTTTTGCTTGTGGTTTTTGAAAACAGAAATCCTGATATGCAGATTTCAGCCATGGATACGTTGGCTGCCTTATAGAGGTCATTCTGATGAGTTTGTAATTACAAGATAATTCTAGCTTTTGTTTTTATTCTTATTGGTGTTTAATTGGAGATTAATTAGTTCTTTTCCCTGGCATTTAAATAGTAGCTCCAGGAGAAGAAGGGGTAAATGGAGATTAATGCTGCAAATATGCATTTCTCTTTGTTATGGGTGGCAGTTTATAGCCATTTATAGATCTATTAATACTGCCAGCACTGTTGTAAGCATATTTTGATATTGTTCGACATACTGCATACATTTAAAAACTTTTTTCTGGTGTATTTCAATCTTGCATCAGGGTTATCTGTACAAAGTTCAAACTTTTTGCACTACACATTGCAGGACTCCCCTCCTCCTGCGTTTGTCTCTGCTATGCTGAGCAGACAATGGTTGTGTGTGCTGAGAGCATTTTTTTGCCCAACAGACCAGAAAACCAACTAACTCCTGAAGGTCAGGGATTTTGTTTTAAGGCTCCTTTCAGCTTTGCAGAAAGCCATGAGAGACGTCTAGGCAAGAACGCACACGGGAGTTTTCTCTGCGAGAAGCGAGTCCGCTGCATGCCCAATATCCATCTCTCCAACTAGCAACCCCAGAAACAAAGTAGCTTCTGGAAGGGAAGACAATAACAGCTTGCTGTCCTCCCAAATTGCTTATTGCTCTGCAAAAAAGAAAAAAGAAAAAAAGGACCCAACTGGATCCGTCAACACAACCAAATACGCAAGGTGCTTCCGGTGGCCCAAGACCAGAGATGGCTTTGGGCATCTGCAACACAAAATCACAGATCCAAAGGCTTCTATGAAATGGGAAATTGTAATTCCTGAGCAGCCACAGTCCCCAGGGAACTGCATCTCTCAATGGGGAGTTCAGTGGTACCTTGGTTCTCAAACTTAATCCATTCCGGACGTCTATTCCAAAAACCAAAGTGTTCCAAAACCAAGGCGCCCTTTCCCATAGAAAGTTATGGAAAATGGATTAATCCGTTCCAGACTTTTAAAAACAGCCATTTTTTTTAAAAAAAACAGCAATTTAACATGAATTTTACTATCTAACGAGACCATTGATCCATAAAATGAAAGCAATAAACAATGAACTGCAGTCACACAATCAATCAATCAATCAATCAGTAGCTGAACTGGGTTCCACACAGCCACACAAAAAAGAGCCACAAAAACGCAAAATAAATAGCAAAAACAGACAGACATTGGCATAACACTCCAAATGGAAGCGTGGCACTCAAATCGGAAGCGTAACACTCAAAACGGAAGTGTGGCACTAAAATCGGAAGCGTGGCACTCAAAATGGAAGTGTAACACTCAAAACGGAGCACGTTCAGCTTCCAAAAAAAAAGTTTGCAAACTTGAACACTTACTTCTGGGTTTGGGTTCCAAGTTGTTTGAGTACCAAGGTGTTTAAGAACCAAGGTTCCACTGTATTT
Source organism: Podarcis vaucheri (assembly GCF_965113315.1). Lineage (NCBI taxonomy): Eukaryota > Metazoa > Chordata > Lepidosauria > Squamata > Lacertidae > Podarcis > Podarcis vaucheri. Next base: position 61,910,788 of record NC_138767.1, on the reverse strand, counting down.
GGGAGCTTGCCACCTATCTTGGCAGGTCTGCAAATTCCAAGACTGTGAAGACCACAAAAATCCCCCTACAAACTAGGGGAAAGGAAGGCTCTGGAGCTGCTCCTTAGTGTGTACTACCCATGCCCTCACTCTGTATTGTTTCTATATCATTTTAAAAGAATGGTTCTATTTATTTTTAAAATGTTTTTGGCTTTCCAATACTCCGGCTGCATTTGTGTGTGTTTGCACATAATCAGGGCACCATGCAAAATGCCCATTAAAAATTAGTTTATAAAAAGATCTGAGCCCTGCAAATAAATACAGAAGACCCGACGTTCTTGCCACCTCAGCATCCCCATTCCAACAGAAGTTTCTGCTGTTAATTTTCTCTCTGAGACTTGTGTTCCGACCCTTTACCTTTACTGTATTTGCTCAGGTGTAACTGACTGGAACTTAGTAAACAAGGATGCAGCTGATGACTAAACATGGGATAAAATCCACTCACTTGTATCCTTAGCTTATCCCCCACTAAATCTAAGCAAGTTGCTAAGGCCATTTTCCCAATTCAGTTTCCCTTGCTACACAGAGAGTCAGGGGAGATGTCCATTTCCCGCCCACTAGCTACAGGAAAAAAATATGTCCAATGCCCATTTTTATATCTATGATATTGATTTGCAGGCAGATCATTCTGGAAACCTGGGCAGCTTATTGTTCTGTCATTCTTCAAAGTTAAAACAGCAAAAAATAAATTAAAAAAAGATATCCAGTTTATCTGTTTTATCCTAAGATTTCAAATGCCTTAAGGTTGCACACTTACAGTGGTACCTCGGGTTAAGTACTTAATTCGTTCCGGAGGTCTGTACTTAACCTGAAACTGTTCTTAACCTGAAGCACCACTTTAGCTAATGGGGCCTCCTGCTGCTGCCACGCCACCGGAGCACAATTTCTGTTCTCATCCTGAAGCAAAGTTCTTAACCTGAAGCACTATTTCTGGGTTAGCGGAGTCTGTAACCTGAAGTGTTTGTAACCTGAAGCGTATGTAACCCGAGGTACCACTGTATTTTGGAGCAAGCGCTCCTGAAATTTGAGAGTGTGCTTGAGGATTAAGTGATTAAAGATGGACATTTTGGAAGGCAGAAAGTGCAATACCTCTGTCTACAAATGCACATTCAGTATAAAATGGAAAGCTCGCTTTCCCCATTTTATTCCGATTGCTACTGTGTTAATGGTGCTTTTTCTCCAAGGAACTCAGATGTTCCACCCCACCACCATTTCCTCCCTCACAAAAGTCCCTGGAATTGGGTCAGGCCGGGAGAGGGTGACTGGCCCCCAACCAAGGTCCCCCACTGAACTTAATGGCCTGAGTAGAACTCGTGTCTTCCTGATCCTCGCCCAACACTCTACGCATGACATATGGATTTTTGCTTTTGTGACTACTTCCAAAGCTGGGGTTCCCCTCCTCCTTCTGTCTCTCCATCCAACCAACCTATATGGGGCCATTTCATTTGGGAGCGAGTTCAAGAAAGCCTAGTCACTCAAGGACTAAATTAGCCTCTTGGGGAACATGCAAGAGGGCAAGACAAGCATATACTTGGAAGAAAATGGGACTTATGTGTGAGTATGTAGGCGTTCCTATTTTTCTATAACAGTAGCATTAAAGTCTGAGGCTGCCAGTTCTACATACCCTGATTTGGGAATAAGCCACACTGGGATTTACTTCCAAGTAAACATGCACTGTGTACCATCTGTCTTAAGCTGCCAATTCTTATGGTGATCAGTTTTTGTAAAAGAAAAATGTCATCACATGACAATAGATAACATTGTCACCTCTCTTTTAGCTTCAAATTGAGGCCCTTGTGACCCAAGAGAAGCTATAAAACTTAGAAAGTGGCAGGCTTGTTAGATCGTCTTTGTTTTTTTACTAGAAACCCTAGACTGATCAACCGCAGCCAGGTGTAAAATACATACAGTCAGAATTAAATGATTAAAGTGTGCTTCTGAGCATGTTCGGAGCCAAAGAATTTGTTTTTGGCTGGTAGCAGAACTGAGCTTTTGGTCCTTCCCCACAAAAGACAGCATACTGTTCTGTTCTGTTCTACTTTTCAGTAGGCTTATTTAGTTGGGAAAAGCCCTTCTGCCATTGCAGATCACTTGCAAATTTCCCAGACGTCTTCCAGTAAATCCTGATCTGTCTTCTGCCCACCGAGAACATGAAAACTGACCATTTAGCCACACAAACAACTACATACTGTATTGCGAAGTGTATAAGACAAATGAAGTCCACCACATAGTTGTCCTAGCAAATGAGGAAAACTAAAGCACTACAGTGGTACCTTGGGTTACATACGCTTCAGGTTACACACTCCTCTAACCCAGATATAGTGCTTCAGGTTAAGAACTTTGCTTCAGGATAAGAACAGAAATTGTGCTCCGGCGGCATGGCAGCAGCAGGAGCCCCCATTAGCTAAAGTGGTGTTTCAGGTTACGAACAGACCTCCGGAACGAATTAAGTACTTAACCTGAGGTACCACTGTATTACAGGCAGGCCTGTTTACAAAAGCTGCAAATTGGAGACTGCTCTTTTTGGTAAAGCATTTATTCAAAAAACCGATTCAGGTACAGAGTCATTGGATTACAGTCATGCTGATCTTTAGTCTTTAGGATACAGCGATTAGGAAGGGAACAGCTACCCCCAAAAGAATGGTTGAAATGTGTTGTGTCCTTTATACACAAATAGCAATGGCGAGCGGCTCAAGATAATTTAATTCATATTCATATTAATGTTGTTTAGGAACTGTTGTATTCCGGCACTATCCATTTAGCGTAAATTGGAGAGCACATAGGCTCAACAGGTAAATGCGGCCACGATTCAAAAAGTATCCGTTGCTTTGAGAAAGGTGGCACAATTGGTTTTTCTGGGCGACACAAAACTCTGACACTTTTACGCCACGAAAGAGCAGCGCACAGAAAAGCAAGCCTCTTTTGCATTGTTACATTTTGCAGTGTACAGAATAGCCCATTTGCCAACAAACCATACACTTTGCATTCCCCATGCGCAAAAAGTTGGTATGTGACTTTCTCAAGCTGTTCACAAAATGTGAAGTTTTGCGTGCAAGCAAGATTGGGGATCCCTATATAATTAACCTCTAATTGTATACTGTGTAGCTTCTAACTGCCAGTAAAATCCTCCATTTTTAACACTCTCTCTAAATCCGAAACTATCCGTGTTTATGCCAGAACATGTTAACACACATGTCACTGTTCGGGGGGAAAGCCACAAGAGTAAGCTAGCCTTCTTTCTAATATCTGTTTTACAAAGAAAACACTGAGCAGAACCTTGCACAGAAAATCAGCCTCTAACATCCAAGTTGCAAATCACTGAATTGCACATTGTTAATGTTGCAAACCCTAAACTCATGGGTTATTTGCCTGCTGCTGAGTCACATTGAAACCATTTCATAACTAACACTGGGGTGGGTTTTTTTGTTTTTTTGTTTAGTGCAAAACCACCCAAATCCATCCACAAACAGTCACTGAATGTTCACGCCTGCAAGTCACGTATGGAAATGAATACTACGTGGGTGCTATTTAACAGAACTATCTGGGACCCGTTTCGTTTTCATTCCACGTCATCACAAACGGTGCCCCTCTGCCGAAAGCCTCTTGGATAAGGAGAAGATGAAAAATATGAAACTGTACCTGGCAAGTACCTGGCGTTCGCCCTCTTTCGTGCAACTTCGCTCCCTCACTGGCAATGGAATGCCCTTCAAATCTATGGCTGGCTGCTTTTGGTAAATGTTTTACAAGACACTAAACAACCTTCAGTTCCACCCTCCATGCAAACACCGCTGAGAACAGGGTACAATGGTAACAAAGCACTTACAGGTAGTATTCAGGTAACCACAAATGCAGCAAGGGCAGCAGATTCGAGATTTAATCCCAGTGTGTGTCTCTCCCTGGCCACTGCAACTTTATCTGCCTTGCGGGGGGCAGGGGGGAGAAAAAAACCCCTCCATAGATATATCAGTCAAGACTATTCGCGTGTAATTGTGGGGCATAAATCGCAACAACCTTTCCCCTTATTGTTAACTTCTAATCTGTACTCAAGCCTAGGCGTGTTTAACTGCAAAAACCCGACAAGGAACAGTTAGGAAAGGAACAGTATTCGATTTCAAAATAAATCTTTGGAACGAAACAAAGACATTTCATTGACAGCTGCGTTTTTTTAAAAAAGAAGAAGAGCAGACGATACGTAGCACATTGAACGCAAGGAAAGGAAAAAGAGGAAAAGCAGAGAACCACAAAACTGTCCCATGCAACATGAATGGATATAAACGCACATACGGACTTACCTTTCAAGCAGCAAAAGTCTACCTCCCTCCATTCCTGCTTTTCGCCATCTACCAAAAGTTAAAGTTCTACTAGCCCCAAACCAGAGTTTTTGCATTCCATTCAAGTTAACAATTACAGAAGGATGAGAGCAGGAACTGGCACTAACACAGTGAGAGCATTTGAGCGGACAAGGTACTCCCCAGCAGTTACCAAAACGAACAGACCTTTCTAAATCCGGGAATTGCGCAAGACTTGAAAATAAGGCTTAGAGAGAGAGAGAGAGAGAGAGAATGAGAGAGAGAATAATTCCCTCGTAAATTAATTGCAATTGTCGAGTACACAGAGATTGGCGTTAGAACAGTGGAGAACAGGAATGAAACACGGCAAGCCGAAAAGCAGATAGGAAATCACAGCAAATGAACATGCAGATCTCAGCTCATTGCCAGAGGCAGGCCAGGGATAGACATGCCCAAATCCCAAACTGGAGCCTATGTTCTCGAGCCAGAGGAAAGCCTGGAAATGCTGCAGGTAGGCGTTCCTGCTCTGTTGACCACGTAAGGTCAGAAGGCCAGGACTGGTCAGTCTGGACTGTCCGGGCTTCATGTTGCCTTAGGGCTCTGAGCACACCCACTTTCAGGTAGCTGCTTCTACTTTGGCGATCAATCCTAGCTGAGTAAGATTGTCTTCCATGAACACAGTTTTAACAGTGAGCTCGTAAGTGACAGTGGAGGCCAGTTCTGGATCCACAGTGGGGACATAGGTTTCCAGGCAGGAGTTGATCATGGTGAAGGTTTGGCAAGTGTGCCTTCCTCTTAGCACGCTTCTCCCTTTCGTTCCGAGCTTGAGTGTCTTCAAAGCCCATGATACCTTTGGTAAAGGCTGTGCTCCAATTGGAGCGTTCACATGCCAGTGTTTCCCAATTGTCGGTGTTTATGCTACATTTTGTTAGATTTGCCTTTACATTTTGTTAGATTTGCCTCTTTTGTTGACCACCAGCATTACATTTTCAATTTTTAAGTTTGGAATAGAGTAGTTGCTTTGGAAGATGATAATCAGGCATCTAAACAACATGACCAGTCCAACGAAGTGAATGTTGAAGAATCAATGCTCTGACACTGGTGATCTTTGCTTCTTCCAGTATGCTGGCATTAGTTCTCCTGTCTTCCCAAGTGATGTGTAACATTTTTTGGAGACACCATTGATGGGGTCTTTTGAGGAGTTAGCGTTTATAAGTGATCCATGTTTCACAAGCGTACAGTAAGGCTGGGAGTACAATAGCTTTTTAAACAAGCATTTTGGTTTCCCTGCAACTCTCCCAGTCCTCTGCGGCTTCAACCCACCCATTCCCAGGTAACTCACTAGCCTAAGTCCAAGCCTCAGACCCTCTCCATTACAGATATACATATAGTTGCTTTTATAGCAAGGAACCTGAAAGCAAGGGAACATTGCACATTTACAGTCTTCATCTATGTTTATTATGAGGGGCGAAGAGAGCCTAGAGTGCCAGCAACTGCCAGTTTGCGAGCTTGAGAAAGTGTGCATGGCTGCCATACATCTTGTAATTTCCCAGACATAGCCGGGATTCATCCGTCAAAAATGACATCACGGCAGATTTTTTAAAAATCGGTTAAAATTTGGGCACACTGCAGCCCATATCAGAAGCATTGAATTTTTTGGCCATTTCCCTAAATTTTTTTTTAAAAAACTTCTTTTTTTGGAGATTTTTTTGCAAAAGAAAAGAGAAAAGCTTGACGGTTGGTTCATGCCTTCAGAACACACATGTTATATTTTCAAGTTCAAAGTCAAACTCAAGTTGTACCCATTTTCAAGATGGCTAGAAGCAAGGCCTTTCCAACAGCGTATATATTATTTAGACAGGCTCCCAGAATTCTTCGATGGAAGCTGTAACCATTTAAAGCAGCATCATGCTGCTTTAAGTTAGGGGTGTCATACACCCAGAATTTCCCAGACATACCCGGAATACTGCAGCTGGAAGCAGTGCCAGGCGAAAATGGGGAAAATGTCCGGAAAGTTCCAGACGAATGGCAATCAATGTTGGCAGTGACGTTTTTGCTTATTTTCCTTTAAAATAGCTTTAAAACCTTTGCTTAACAACTTTTGTGTTCAGATTTCCACTTTCTGAAAATATGGCAACCCCATTTAAGTGTGTTGTGTGAACATTGAATGACCTTCAACAAGATATGTCGTGGTAAATATGTCTTGAAGCTCAATATTGATCATATTTACTTGGAAGCAATGGGACATATGGCAAAGCTTTAGATTGTTACAAGTGTCTCTCCATCTTCTTTTGAGCTTATATCTCCCCATCTCTCCAAAAATATGGTTCATTCATATATATATATATATATATATATATATATATATATATATATGCTTTCGTAGATTTTCACGGGTACAGGAATGCAGGTTTTGGTGTCTTCGGGTGTCTTCCCGTGTAAGAGTCGGGGTGTCTGGGCGACGTTTCGACGAGGTCTCACTCGTCATCTTCAGGCTGGTGCTTTCGGCTTCTTGTTACTGGAACAGAGCTCTGTTCTCAGAAGCCGAAAGCACCAGCCTGAAGATGATGAGTGAGACCTCATCGAAACGTCGCACAGACACCCCGACTCTTACACGGGAAGACACCCGAAGACACCAAAACCTGCATTCCTGTACCCGTGAAAATCTACGAAAGCATATATATATATATATATATATATTATTAAACGGTCACAGACCAGATTAACTCGTACAGCTAGCCAGCGAAGCATAACACCGGGAAAAACAAAGAACAATTTCGATACATAACTGCAATTTAAAATTAGACAGCATAAATAAAATTAAGTATTTGCCTTCGCCTGCATATTGACATTGGAAAGCTCTTGTTTCCTGCGCCTAATAGCGGCTACACAAAATTTGGCCACATTGATCGTAATTTCAGGAACCTTATCTTCTACCAAGGCTCTCATACGTTGGAGTTCTGGTTCATTTTTAAGCTTTTGTAGAACTGGGGCAATAAAGGTCAAACGTAGATCCCCGTAGTAACTACAGTGCAGCAATACATGCAGACTTGTTTCCACTTCCGATGAGCCACATATATAAAGAGACAAAACTGTTGTCCAGGCAAAATGACACGCCCTGTGTGTTGCAAAGTTCTCCATTATCATACGGACACAAATAAATAAAAGGTATTTTTGTCATTTGCATGCCAATGGCAGAGAGTACTCTGACCCCCATGACACAGCCTCAGAGATCAACCTCTGTCAAGAGTGCATAGATATTCAAGGGCAGCTTGGCACGCCAATGTTTATTCATTGCCGAGAAGAGATGCGGAGTCCCCTTGCAGTGTTTGGGATATTGTCATGGGCCACGAGTCGGCTTCACCTGCTGAGCAGCAGCCTGAAGGAGCAGAAGGTGAAGGAACTCTACCTGCTGTGGATCAGCCTTCTTGCTCCTGATGAGAACCAGCCAGCTCCAGCTTTCTTAAGCAGGGTTTGCAGTCTCAGTCAGTTTCTGGAAACAACATTCGTCATTCCTGACTAAACCTTGCTGTTTGTTGCTTCTCGTGACCTTGGACCCTTAGCTTTCTTGACCCCCCGGATAATCTGACTACGTGAACTGAAATACTCCTGACCTTAGGACTGGGCTGAATCTTGCATACGGACTCTGCCTCCAAGCATGTACCCCCTGAGACTTGGCTGGTTGGCTGGCTTCTCCCTCCATTGAGCTCTGCCATGGCTGGCAGCACAAGGCTACGACCGATATCCTGCAATAATTCAGTATTGAAAGCTTGGTAGTGTGTGCGCTGGTGTTGTGGTGAAACAGCTGTGAAAATCTGAAAAGTCCCCACGCTTAATGGAAGTGGCTTTTTCAAACAAATGCAGATAAATCAGGAAACAGTGGTGGAATCCAAGCACATATAAAAAAACGTGCCAAAATGCTTTTTAAAAAATGTTTTGAAAAATACACTGGATTTACCATAGCTCACCGTCGCCATCTAGTGTCACATTTGTGTATTGCACTTTGCAACACGCTTAAAACATTTTATCTGCAGCTGTGTGGCTGAGCAAGAAATAAGGTTTAATGTGCACGCTAACATTGTTTTGGTTTCCTTGGGGATCACCTTCAATTGCATGCTTTGAGTCCAGATGTATATTTTCTACCTCTTGGGACACATGTGCTTTTCACCTCCCCGAAAAACTTTTGCTCAGTGTGACTACTGTTTAAATGGAAAGCATTTTGAACGGGACGCATTCAGCATGGAATTCCAGTGTCTTGGTGCTAGAAGAGGATTTTCACACCAAACTCATCTAACCAAGCCACTCTGAAAAGAATAGGAATTGACTGTGACAATTCTCCAGTAATCATAATGAAGCGAGGTCAAAAATGAAAATAAAATTACAGCCTAACAATATGCATAAACATTGCCATGTCATGTGCCTTTGCTATACTCTGGTCTCCGTCCCTGCCAAACAACCCACTAGGTCCTAGGATCAGGACCTCTTTGGGCTTGAGTCCTGACAGATCCTCTTTTTGCTGTTGCAACAATCTTCCCATTTTTGACTGGCTGCCGATCCTATAAACAGCTCCTGGGTCGGCTCAGGTCAAGACTACCCCTGGACTTTGTGTCTCCTCCACCCTGACGTGAGTTGTTTTTCTGCTGAAGCCTTCAGAGCTCTCCAAGCTGTCTTCTCTCGTGTTCCCCTGCATGGTTTTTGTCCCAATGGCCTTCACAATTGCAGATAAAAGGGCAGCTCTTGCCTATAAGATTACAGAAGTTGTGTCTGAGTTTTAGGGCTGAGACAGCCTCTACCCGCTTGCTGGCGATTGGTTCCTTCTGCCCCGTCAACCAAGTCCTTGACAGGAAAACCTCTAGCCAATGATCAGTAATAGCCAGTTTTTTATTGGATGAGGTTTGAATAAGATACAGCAGATTCCTGCCCCCCCCCCAAAGAAGTTACAGGTAAGACGTACCTTGAAATCTGGCTGTGGAGGCAAGGGGGATTGCAAACATATTTGGGACATTTGGGTCTGGGCTCCCAGTAGGGAAATGTGAAAACAAAAGTCGGGTAGCTTAAAGCAGCAAAAGTAAGAAAATGTGTAGATGACTATTCTCAAGTTTCATGAGCATTATGACAACTGGGTACGGTGCTTTTGGCAGCGACTCACTCTCGCCCACTTTGGTTTAAATTTCCTCCACTTTTTACAGATCCTGCCCAGCACAGTGAAAACCAAAAGCAGGGAATTAAATCCAAACCTGGATAGCAAAGTAAAACGTTAGCCTTCTCTAAGGTAAAGGTAAAGGGACCCCTGACCATTAGATCCAGTCATGGCCGACTCTGGGGTTGCGGCGCTCATCTCGCTTTATTGGCCGAGGGAGCCGGCGTACAGCTTCCGGGTCATGTGGCCAGCATGACTAAGCCGCTTCTGGCGAACCACAGCAGCGCATGGAAACGCTGTTTACCTTCCCGCCGGAGCGGTACCTATTTATCTACTTGCACTTTGATGTGCTTTTGAACTGCTAGGTTGGCAGGAGCAGGGACCGAGCAATGGGAGCTCACTCTGTCGTGGGGATTTGAACCACTGACCTTCTGATCGGCAAGTCCTAGGCTCTGTGGTTTAACCCACAGTGCCACCCACATCCCTTTAGCCTGCTCTCTTAAGGGAACATTCCTAGCACAGTTGGTAAAGCAGGAACCTCTAAATCTCAGGGTTGTGGGCTCAAGTCCCACATTGGGCAAAAAGATTCCTGCATTGCAGGGGGTTGGACTAGATGACCCTTGGGGTCCCTTCCAACTCTGCCATTTGATGATTCAAGCTCCTGCGACGGCGAAATATTTAAAATGTGAAGTATCTGTTTGCATTCACTCCTCTAGCATATTTTAATGGTCGCACTCAAAGAAAGTATCAGAATCTAATTCAGAGATCTAGGTTCTCTCTCAACAGTTGCTGTCTTGCAGTTTGATCTTCACATATCTGGCGGCTGCAGAAAAGTTCATTTCACAATATCTCCTTCCTTGAAGCTGTCCAACCGGTTCCGACATGCGCTGCTGTGTTGCACCATATTGCCATTGGGAGGGAGGGGGCACATTTAGAGCAGCGGTTCCTTATTGGAAGATCACAACCTGGAAGTAAAGGAACTTGGGGGTGGGTGAGGGGAGAACACCTTTGAGTTTCCAGGAGAGTTTATAGCTTGCCAAGCCCAGGTTGCCTGGGAGGCACGAAGGGCACAGTAACAGTGTTGTTTCTAGTTTGGGAAGTATTATGGCAACAAATGCCACTTACTGCTTTCCCCAAGGTGAACACTTTTAAGATTGTCTATTTAAACTGATACAATGGGCTTGCTGTATTTTTTGTGGTGCACACGGGCTTTTAAAAACGGGAGGAGGGGGGAAACACATGCACAACTACATTTTTGTGTGGTTGAATATATAAACAATGCTTAGGTAAAAAGGCAAAGGACCCCCTGGACGGTTAAGTCCGGTCAAAGGCGACTATGGGGTTGTGGCGCTCATCTTGCTTTCAGGCAGAGGGACAGCTTTCACAGACAGCTTTTGAGGTCGTGTGACCAGTATGACTAAACCGCTTCTGGTAAAAAAGGACCCCTAGGTGGTTAAGTCCAGTCAAAGGTAACTATGGGTTGCTGCACTCATCTCGCTTTTTAGGTCGAGGGAGCCAGCGTTTGTCTGCAGACAGCTTTCCAGGTCATGTGGCCAGCATGGCTAAACTGCTTCTGGGGCAACAGGACACCGTGACAGAAACCAGAGCGCACAGAAATGCTGTTTACCTTCCCGCCACAACGGTACCTTATCTATCTACTTGCACTGGTATGCTTTCGAACTGCTAGGTTGGCAGGAGCTGGGACAGAGCAACAGAAGCTCACCCTGTCATGGGGATCCGAACCACGGACCTTCTGATCAGCAAGCCCAAGAGGCTCAGTGGATTAGACCACAGCGCCACCCGCATCCCCAAACGATGCTTAGATTACACATTGATCAGTATGGAGCTGGTGCAGCATACTTGTTAAGAGACTTGGACATTTGAATTCATCAAATGGCCCTCAGTCAAGACATTCACTCGGGCACCCCACTGTGCTATGTGGAGAAAATGCTAAAGTTTTTGAGCATGCAGAAATGTTGCATTTCTAGCAAAATGCTCAAGTGGGAGGCGCTAATGGGAAGTGTCTTACATTGCAGAGGAATGAACAGTGGTCTTTGGCTTCTTGTATACAGAGGCATGTTGCAGTCCACCTAACAGCTTCTGTTGGCAATGATCAGGTTTTGCCCCCGTGCAAATGCTTTGCATTTTTTCTGCCGGGTTCATTGCAACACTGTGGTCTAAACCACAGAGTCTCTTGGGCTTGCTGATCAGAAGGTCAGCCGTTCGAATCCCCACAACAGAGTGAGCTCCCATTCCTCTGTCCCAGCTCCTGCCAACCTAGCAGTTCGAAAGCACGCCAGTGCAAGTAGATAAATAGGTACCACTGCAGTGGGAAGGTAAACAGCGTTTCCGTGTGCTCTGGTTTCTGTCACGGTGTCTCTTTGCACCAGAAGCGATGACCTGGAAAGCTGTCTGTGAAAGTTGTCCCTCTGCCTGAAAGCAAGATGAGCACCACAACCCCATAGTCGCCTTTGATTGGACTTAACCGTCCAGGGGTCGTTTACCTTTTTACCTTTAAAATATATTGGAGAAAGCCAGAGGTGCACTTGGGAATACCACTGCAGCACAGACAAAAGCTTACTAAGTTTTTATTTATAGTGAGTGCTCCAGATCATGCCCCAGAATCTTCTGCCACACATTTTGGGTGCTTCCAGGAGACATGTTTATTGAGCATTCGTCTTGACTTGTTTGCAAGAAGGCTAGACACCATTGCCTCAAAGCAAGTGCTATCTATCTACAATTCCCAGTGTATTCCCCAATCTCTCTCCTTATCACAAAAAAGTTCGATCTTCTGGATGAAACGAGTTTGTTGCGCAAGAGCTTGTTGTCCCAACCAACTGTAATTGCACAGTCTGAATTTCCTGGTATAGGTACGTGATTGATTGAATCCCACCCCAAAATAGTGACAGTCTGGAAGCCATGCTTGGGTGTCAATGACAAGCTTTCAGGGATTCCTAAATAGATTAGGAAAGGGTGTTTGGATAGGCTTAACTTTAAGAACAATCAGAATGGAACATGAATTGCCAAGAGTATTTTCACTGGAAGCAGAAAGGAAGAATTGGAAATTTAAAAATGGATTTTCTAAAATTTGCCAAATCCAGATGATACAGGTTGCTCAGACAAAATGAAGAAAATTGCTTCGCCCCCAAAATTGTAATATTCGTCCCAATAATTTTATCTAGAACCTTGCCTTTTGGGAATACATGGTTATTTCCACACTCTCTTTTTATTAACTTGGAACTGAATGATACCTAATGTGTGCATTGCTTGTTAATGCTCCAGCGTAGCTATTAAAAGTTGCCGTAGGTTATGAAAAAGTGCACCCCTTTTATAACTAAGGCTCCTGGCTGTCCTGTAAAAGTTTCAAAGTGGGCAAAATTAGGGTCATTAGAAGAATGCAATTAACAGCCAATGAAAAGGGAATAGAAAGAGTTTTAATAGATTTGGATGTAGTTTTGCAAAGTTGTGGCTGTCTATCGTTCAATTTTATAGAGCACTCTTGTGTATGGAGCTCATAGCTACCTGTTTGCTAGAGTTTGAAAAGATATACATAGTGTATTAGGATGAATTGTCAGTCTAGCATTCTTGGCAAAATCACTTTAACAACTTCAAAAGCACTACACAAAAGAAAACTTGAAAATCCTTCACAGAGATATTAAACCCCCTAATGTTCCTCTGGACAGAAACAGAAATATTAAACTCTATGATTTCAGAATCGTTGACTTACTTGTAGTTTCCATTGCCAAGACCAGAGATACCACTATATGGCAGAAGGGAGGATAGATTGCAAGGCATTTAGATAGTGGCGTGGATCTGAGCTTAGGGAATATGTTGTATGAGCTGGCCACAGGATGGCTCTCCCATCCCACATGTATTTTGTGGTTTTATATCTTGATTTTATTCTGTGAACTGCCCTGAGACCCCCAGGTGTAGGGTGGTATAATAATAATAATAATAATAATAATAATAATAATAATAATAATAATAATGGTGCTCTGCAGCAACCAAGATGCTCTGGGAGCAACCAAGATGAGCAGACATGGTTGAGATTGTGCCACCAGTCTGAATACAACCTCATTTAATTTTGATACCCCGATGTGCAGAAAGTGCGACTAGACCCCACCGATTTAGAAAGTGTAAACTGGAAACAGCAAATTCCTTAGATGCCTAAAGGTTACATGCTAGCTGCTCTTTGTCAAACATTTGTAATTCTCTCGTACCATAATGTTGCCTGCCTCAGCAAGTTGTCATAACTTAACCATAGGAGAAAAGAAATATTTCTGTTTTGAAGATTAACACTTTAGGGGGTAGAGTATTTGCGCCTGTGTGTTTTGCAAGGATGCATGAAAGTTTCTGCTGAACCATACTTGTCTCCAGAGGAAGGGGATGCAGAGGTTGTTCCCAGCTCTGCCTGCTAGGTGAAAATTCTTAAAAGAAGTTTTGGTCCCCTGGAGATTAGCAAGTCCAAGGATTGCAGAGGTGTGGTGCACCTCTCTCCTTCTAAAAGGGCCTCTTCTACCCATTATGTTAAAAGCATGGTCACATTGAATATGTCTTAAACATATATGTGTGCAAATAGCAGCTGCTGGGGGGCACGACTGGGATGGATGTAGCAGAATTGGAAGAATCTTTATTTGCACCAGTCCCTAGCCCTGGGAATAAAATAAAATACAATGTGCTGAAGATAGAGGTAAAAACTTTACTATGCAAAATGCACTCTGAAGGTTTACATCAATAACCGGTTAATAGATCTTGTTCTGATTGCCCCTACTAAAATTTTTGCAGTTTTTGCTGTTGCCTGGTTATCTTGATCTGCCAGAAGGAAGGACACAATAGCAATGGCTGAGCGACCCGGCATGGACAGTAGTAAAGGGTAGTAAAGGGTAAAGTGACCACTGACCATCAGGTCCAGTCATGACTGACTCTGGGGTTGCGGTGCTCATCTCGCTTTATTGGCCGAGGGAGCTAGCGTACAGCTTCCGGGTCATGTGGCCAGCATGACTAAGCCGCTTCTGGCAAACCAGAGCAGCACATGGAAACGCCGTTTACCTTCCCGCCAGAGTGGTACCTATTTATCTACTTGCACTTTGACGTGCTTTCGAACTGCTAGGTTGGCTGGAGCAGGGACCGAGCAACGGGAGTTCACCCCGTCGTGGGGATTTGAACTGCCGACCTTCTGATCGGCAAGTCCTAGGCTCTGTGGTTTAACCCACAGCGCCACCCGTGTCCCTATGGACAGTAGTAGAGAAGTAATAATACAGTGGCACCTCGGGTTACATACGCTTCAGGTTACATACGCTTCAGGTTACAGATTCCTCTAACCCAGAAATAGTACCTCTGGTTAAGAACTTTGCTTCAGGATGAGAACAGAAATCGTGCTCTTGCGGCACGACAGCAGCGGGAGGCCCCATTAGCTTAAGAGGTGCTTCAGGTTAAGAACCATTTCAGGTTAAGAACGGACCTCCGGAACGAATTAAGTACTTAACCCGAGGTACCACTGTAACCTCACTCCTCAAATCTTTATAAAGAGTGCAAGCTAGAAGCAAATGGGCTACCGATTTAATGCTGCCATCTCCACATGGACAGAAGTGTTTTCCCAGCGAGATTTTTGGAAATCGACCCTCAAGTACAGCCGAAGGTCGCATATTCAATCTCACGTAAGTGAAAGCGCGTCTGTATTTGGGAATGGTTAAATTTTGCAAATAGGGTGCCAATGTATCAAAATGACCGGGTGGAATTGGTGTGGCATATGCTAGAGTTGCCACGGTGGAACTGAGACAGCCTGAGACAGGTTCCCGGGCCTGAGGTCTGGCAACCGCAAGACAGACTTGCAGAAGAGACCAAAACATTGTTTGCTTCTTCGCTGAATAAAAGGGAGCCTTCCTCCTCCCCCCGCCCAGGAGAACAATGTGGACTCTTTTTGCTGTTTATTAAGAGAGGCTCTGCCCAGAGCAGCCTTATTAAAAACTTTCCATGCAAAAGGGAAAGCTGAAGACCAATAAAAGCACCCGGTAAGAGGGTGTATCACATGTGCCTATCAAATATGCCACAAAACCGGTTCTTAATTCTATAGCAAGAAACCCAAGGTATCAGTTACACTTATGAGTCGTGGCTTAGAGTCATTTAATTTGATGTTCTTTAAAAAAAAATAAAAAAAATTAATAGAGTCTAGGGTTGACAACTTTGGGTTTTGAAACCTTTGACACCTGAGGTGAAGTGCGTCTGAGAATGGGCAGAAGCTGGCCTTAATACAGAGACAGACTTTTCTGGACTCTGTATTTTCTACACTAATTGACAGCGGTTCTTCAAGGATTTTCACAACAGACTTTAGGGGGCTGAAGCTGGGACCTGAGCTATCTACTGAGCTTTCTACCCTCTGGCAACTCCAAGCTCCCACGCTGTTGTTGTTATTATTAATAATAATAATAATAATAATAATAATAATAATAATAATAATATACCGCATAGGGCATAGGATGTAAATCGGATCAACAAAGGCCTGGTTAAAACAGAGTGTTTTTGCCTGGCGCCTAAAGGTGCATAATGAAGGCACCAGGTGAACTTCCCTGGGGAGAGCATTCCACAGACGGGGAGCCACTGCAGAGAAGGCCCCGTTCTCGTGTTGCCACCCTCTGGACCTCTTGAGGAGGAGGCATATGAAGAAGGGCCTCAAAAGATGATCTTAGGGTCCGGGTAGGTTCATATGGAAAGAGGCGGTCCTTGAGGTATTGCAGTCCTGAGCCGTTTAAGGCTTTATAGGTCAAAACCAGCACTTTGAATTGGGCCTGGAAACTAATTGGTAGCCAGTGCAGTCAGACCAGGATGGGTGTAATATGCTCAAACTGTCTTGCTCTGGTGAGCAACCTGGCCGCTGAATTCTGCACTAGCTGAAGTTTCCAATCCATCTTCAGAGGCAGCCCTACGTATAATGCATTACTCAGAGTGATGGTGATTGACAGCTAAGAGCAGTCAGGTTGGCAGTAAAGGATGTGACTGTCGGTGGTTGGGATGGTTGATAGATTTTATGTCTTGTGAATTCCACTATGAAGTAACTTGACTGGAATAGAAGCCCCATTTCATGCATCCATAAGTCTCTCCAGTAGGAAAACGTGAGATGTGCCTTTGCCAGTTCTCACCTTGTCAAGGTAAGCAGCTCTGAGCTGTCAATCATAATGTCTCTGAGTAAACAGCACCAGAGCTTAGTACTTGGAGTTCATTGAAACACATGTTCTAAATCACATCACTCCTGCAATCTAAAGCTTCCCAATTATCACAGATAATTGCAATGCAAAAACAATGACACACCCTTTTCTATACCCAAGGTGTTTTAGAAGCCTGTCTGTTATCCGGAGTCGAGCCACAAACCCTTCTAACAACTAGCTCTTCCACTTAGTAACAAAGAAAAGGGATCAATATTGGGCGCAGGGACACACACTGAGAAATCCTCATGTCCAAATCTACTGTCTGGAAGTGGCTAGGAATGAAATTCCTCTCTGCTGATGGATTAGAGTTTTGTTAGGCCATGGAAACCCTCTGGCTCCCATAGAAGCCCTGCTATACTTTAGAAAAAAGGTAAAGAACCCCAGGACGGTTAAGTCCAGTCAAAGGTGACTATGAGGTTGCGGCGCTCATCTCACTTTTCAAGCCGAAAGAGCTGGCATTTTGTCCACAGACAGCTTTCCGGGTCATGTGGTAGCATGACTAAACCGCTTCTGGCGCAACGGAACACCATGACAGAAACCAGAGTGCATGGAAACACCGTTTATCTCCCCGCCACAGTGGTACCTATTTATCTACTTGCATTGGTGTGCTTTTGAACTGCTAGGTTGGCAGGAGCTGGGACATAGCTATGGGAGCTCAACACCGTCGCGGGGATTTGAACCACCGACCTTCTGATTGGCAAGCCCAAGAGGCTCAGTGGTTTAGACCACAGCAGTACCCACGTTCCATTGGGTCTGATGAGCGCTGCAACCCCATAGTCACCTTTGACTGGACCTAACCATTCAGGGATCCTCTACCTTTTACCTATACTTTAGAAACCTGTGACGGTCAAACCTGTAGCAGCAAGTGTTTGGCCCTGAACCAGGGTGTTCTGAGGGCACGGCAGGCATGAACTAAGATGGCCTCTGATCGACTGGATCCAATTTCCCTTTGTTCCCAGAGGGGTGTTGCAAATGGTGGATTGTCCACCACTTTAAGACAATAAGAAAAGCCCTTCTGGATTGGACCAATGGCCCATATAGGCTGGCATCCTGTTCTCAATAGGGGTCTACCAGAAGCCTATGGGAATCCCCTATAGATGACCCCTCTATTCTCCCCACTGGTGACTCCACTCAACTGATAAACAGAGGCCACTGACAAGGGAGGGCAGGACATGTGGGAAATTGCTCCTAGTTAGAGTGTGAAACAGTTAAGACCACAAAGTTCTGTTCCTAAACTCGGCAAGGCCACGGCCCCTTGCTTCCACGAGAGAGGAAGTGAAGATGCTTCTTTTCCTTTCTTTCTCTTCGCACCAGGACGGACGTGTCTGAACTTGCTTAAAATTCAGATCACTTATTTGATTTATTTATTTATTTATTGAATTTATATACCACCCTTTACCTGGGGGTCTCAGAGCTGTTCACAGAATAAAATCAAGATATAAAACCATAAAACCATATATTTGAAACTATATGATGTATTCTGCACCCAGGAGCAATTGACCTGTGTTCTCCTTGCTGCTGCATAGAATAACACATGAAACAGACCTTTGGATTTAGTAAGTAAAGCATTTTAAACTTACTTAACAGTGTGTGGTAAGTTCGTTACTAGAGGGTGGGGGGAAGTGTTTTGAGACAGACTAAATGGGATATGCAAAATGGAACTTATATTCCATGCTTTGTTGCTGGCTAACTCAGAGCTTTGTTGCTTTGTTGCTGGCTAACTGCTGTTGCTGCCTGCGTGAGTGTTGGGAGGGCCGCTCCCTCTCCTGCCAATTCCATCTGGCCTAGGGGGCGGGGCCTGCACTTACCACTACAGTTTAGAGGCCTGAGCAAGCTACCTGCAGCAAGTGACAAAATGATTTAAATGTTATAACTGCTTTTAATTTGCTGCACCTTAAATGGTGGTTGTTGTTTTTTATAATGTTTTATAATTTTATAATTTTATTTCTGCTTGTGGTTGGTTAAGTATTTAGTTAGGGTGGGGAGTAGTTTAATTTTAGCACTATTGTTTTTTGCTGTGCTTCTATTTTTATTATTCTGTTAAGTTATTATATAGTTTATATTTTGCCTTTTAAGGGGAATGGTCAGGGCTGCCTGGGAGTGGGCCTCAGCCAATAGAATGGCTGGAGCAGGTTCCACAGGAGGGAATGTGTTGGGACACCCGATCTCAGTGATCACGGGCAGGAGGAGGAGTTACGCTAAGACCAGACCATGTCATTACTGAGGAGGCAGGTTTAGTCGTTGTTTGAGGACTATCCCTGCCTCCAGGTCTGGTCCTGACCGGAAGGATACTGGAATCAGCAAGGGATACCCACATGACCTGAAAGTGTTGCTGTGCAATGCCAGGTAAATGATGAATAAAACCACTGCCATCCACGACCTGATCATGGATGGAGGATTTGACCTGGCATGTGTGACAGAGACCTGGTTGGATGAAGCAGATGGGCCTGTCCTTGCCACTGCTTGCCCACCAGGTTTCTCTTACACACAGCAACCCAGGTCATGTGGGCGGGGAGGGGGGGTTGCAATGATTTTTAGGAAGTCATTAGTCTGCACCAGGCGTCCTATTGGGAAGACTCAGTTTTCTGAGTGCATGTTCTGGAAGTTGGGCAATAGGGGCAGTACAGGATTCCTATTGGTGTACCGACCTCCCCGCTGCACCAAGGATTCCCTGCCTGAGCTGCTTCAGGTCGTGGCGGATGTCCTCCTGGAGACACCTAGTTTGGTCGTCCTAGGGGATTTTAACATCTATGCCGACACAACCTTACAAGAGGCCGCTCGGGACTTCCTGGAAAGCATGGCCTCCATGGGGCTGTCCCTGAATAGGTTTGGCCCAACTCATAGCCGCGGACATGCCTTAGACTTGGTGTTTACCTCTACGGATGTTGGTGATCTGACATTAACTAAAAGCGAAACAAAAGAAGTGCCATGGTCAGATCACTTCCTGGTGCAACTGGACTTCTCTGCGACCCATCCCCTTTGCAGGGAGGTGGGACCGATTCGGATGATCCGCCCCCGCCACTTAATGGATCCAATTGGCTTCCAGAGAGTGGTAGGGGATGTTTTATCCCAAGTTGATGGCCTTTCAGCTGATTCCCTGGTGGCCCGCTGGAATGCGGAGTTAACCAGGGCTATTGACTGTCTGGCTCTGAAGCGCCCTCTCCGATTGCATGGAGCCTGGACAGCCCCGTGGTTTTCCCCAGAGCTGAGGGTGATGAAACAATCGTTGAGACGGTTAGAGCGCCGGTGGCGGAAAACTCATTCTGAATCAGACCGGACACAGGTTAGAGCTCAACATCGAGCCTAACAAGTGGCGATGGCGATGGCGAAGAGGGCCTTCTTCACCGCCTCCATTGCATCTGCAGAAAACAGCAGCAGGAGACTTTTTCAGGTGGTTCACAATCTATCAGAACCACCTGCACCACCGGGGCCTGGTAGGGACCCCAAGATCTCCTGCAATGCTTTTGCAAAGTTTTTTGCAGATAAAGTCGCTCAGATTCAGAGGGAGGTAGACTCCACCGTGGGAGCAGGGCCAGGGTGGGAGAGTGCTAGAGTTCTGTCTAGTCCTGTTACATGGGATCAATTTCAATCTGTTGCCTCCGAGGATGTGGACAGGCTGCTTGGACAAGTGAAACCGACCACCTGTCTCCTTGATCCTTGCCCATCCTGACTGATAAAAGCGAGCCGGGAAGGGCTGGGCGATGGGCTCTGCGGGGTGGTGAATGCTTCCCTCTGTGAGGGAGCCTTCCCAGACTCGCTGAAAGAGGCGGTCATTAAACCGCTTCTTAAAAAACATCTTTAGACCCAGCCAATTTGGCCAACTATCGCCCAGTCTCAAATTTATCATTCTTGGGCAAGGTGATTGAGCGGGTGGTTGCCAAACAACTCCAAGCACGCCTGGAGGATGCGGACCATTTGGATCCCTTCCAATCGGGATTCAGGCCTCACCATGGGACTGAAACTGCCTTGGTCGCGCTGGTTGATGATCTCTGGCGGGCTAGGGACAAAGGTGAGAACTGTTTCCTAGTTCTGCTGGATCTCTTAGCGGCCTTTGACACCATCGACCATAACATCCTTCTGGACCGTCTTGAGGGGCTGGGAGCTGGGGGCACTGTCATACAGTGGTTCCGCTCCTTTCTACTGGGCCGTGTCCAGAAAGTGGGGGGGGGATGAGTGTTCAGACCCCTGGGCTCTCACTTGTGGGGTGCCTCAGGGTTCCGTCCTCTCGCCCATGCTTTTTAATATCTATATGAAGCCGCTGGGAGAGATCATCAGGGGGTTTGGGCTGGGGGTTTATCAGTATGCGGATGATACCCAGCTCTACCTCTCCTTTAAATCAGAACCAGTGAAGGAGGTGAAGGTCCTGTGTGAGTGCCTGGAGGCTGTTGGAGGATGGATGGCGGCTAACAGATTGAGGTTGAATCCTGACAAGACAGAAGTACTGTTTTGGGGGGACAGGGGGCGGGTGGGTGTGGGGGATTCCCTGGTCCTGAATGGGGTGACTGTGCCCCTGAAGGACCAGGTGCGTAGCCTGGGAGTTGTTTTGGACTCACAGCTGTCCATGGAGGCGCAGGTTAACTCTGTGTCCAGGGCAGCTGTCTACCAGCTCCACCTGGTACGCAGGCTAAGTCCCTACCTGCCGTGGACTGTCTTGCCAGAGTGGTGCATGCTCTAGTTATCTCCCGCTTGGACTACTGCAACACGCTCTACGTGGGGCTACCTTTGAAGGTGACCCGGAAACTGCAATTAATCCAGAATGCGGCAGCTAGACTGGTGACTGGGAGTGGCCGCCGGGACCACATAACACCGGTTCTGAGAGATCTGCATTGGCTCCCAGTACGTTTCCGAGCACAATTCAAAGTGTTGGTGCTGACCTTTAAAGCCCTAAACGGCCTCGGTCCTGTATACCTGAAGGAGCGTCTCCACCCCCATCGTTCAGCCCAGACACTGAGATCCAGCACCGAGGGCCTTCTGGCGGTTCCCTCATTGCGAGAAGTAAGGTTACAGGGAACCAGGCAGAGGGCCTTCTCGGTAGTGGCGCCCGCCCTGTGGAACGCCCTCCCAGCAGATGTCAAAGCAATAAATAACTATTTTACTTTTAAAAGACAACTGAAGGCAGCCCTCTTTAGGGAAGTTTTTAATGTCTGATGCTGTACTGTTTTTAATATTCAGTTAGAAGCCGCCCAGAGTGGCTGGGGAAACCCAGCCAGATGGGCGGGGTATAAATAATAAATTATTATTATATTATTATTATTATTAGAGGGTGTTTTGAATTCTCCTGGGGGCTCTCTCCTACTGGAAGGTGTGCAAAGCCCTGCATTTTGAATCCAGGCCATTTTTGAATTCACGCACACACGTCAGATCGATTTCCCCTCCACAGGACATAGGCATATTGGCTAGTAGTCACCTCAGTACCCCCCTTCACCATTTAGGAATGTACCGTATTTTTTGCACCATAACACTCACTTTTTTCCTCCGAGAAAGTAAGGGGAAATGTCTGTGCGTGTTATGGAGCGAATGCAGTCGTGAGCAGAGGATCCATGGTTCCCCTTCCTTCCCTCCTCCGTGGCTTGCTTTGAAACAGCAAAGCGGGAGAAGAGTCGCTGAGTGGGGAGGAGGGAGAGAAGCAGAGCCTTTAAAGGAGCAAAGCGGGAGAGGAGAGGAGCCTTCTCCTCTTATACCCCTCTTCTTCATTATTAGCAGCATCCTTCTCCACCCACCCCACACGTGTTCCTTTTCCCTTGAGTGCTTTTCCTTCCCTCCCCACTTAAAACATGGTTACAAAGCACGGATCCACATGGATCCTCAGGATTTTTGCACTGGGTCACCCCAAATTCACCATCAGATCACATAGCATATCCATGGCTACAGCTTGCACCAAAAAAATCACGCACCCACTGTTGCCTGGGGCCGCAGTGGTGCAAAAACGTGGTTACAAAGCATGGATCCACATGGATCCTCAGGATTTTTGCATTGAGCTACCCCAAACTCACCGTCAGATCACATGTCTGTGGCCACAGCATGAACCACAAAGAACATACATCCACTGTTTCGTTTAGAATATTTTTTTTCTTGTTTTCCTCCTCTAAAAACTATGTGTGTGTTATGGTTGGGTGCGTGTTATAGAGCGATAAATACGGTATTCACCATCACCATTGTAGACTGTTTTTGTAACTGCAAAGCAATTCTTACTTTACTAACTCACAGGTAGACTTGCTTTTGTTATGTTATATGTGGGGATTGAGTTGACAATCAATCTATCTTCAGGGTTTTGCTTTTTGATCTCCAGTTAATTTTGGTATCCATTCCAGTGCCACATCCTTGCTGTCACAATTTGTTTCATCTTCCTAGCGATGAGTGTTAAATTGGATTTGCAGTACTCCCTAATTTAATGGATTATCTCCCAGGAACGTTCCTCTCATTGTTATACCTATGCTTCAGGCAGTGGCAAATTTCAACGCCCAACCTTGGTTCAAACGTGAGTTGTCAGACGTAGGAAAACAAAGTCAGAAGAAAGCAAACCAGCTTTCTGGAAGAGACCTGGAGAGTTATACTGAGAACATGCGGGTTGTCAATGCTGTGTTCCATAAAGTGGCTTTTTGTGAGTACAAGCAGAACTACTGGGCTTTGAAAGGACCGCCACAACTTTTTAAGAGAAAAAGAGGGGGAAAGTGCATGGCGTAGTATTGGGTTCAACATTCAGCTCCTTGGAGATAATTCACATTTGAACAACCACATCTGAGGGGTTTAATAGATTGCAAGCTTTCCAGATCTCTAGAACTCTTAATCAGGCTAGATGGCAAACAAAGTAACAGAAGGGAGAAGCAAAACACTCGCATGATTGGGAAGACAAGATAAGTCTCTGCATCTTGTAAGGGTCCGAAGATGGGATTTTGAGAGAGGTAGCCAGGTTTGTTTGTTCCTGGTGGAGACTAACAAAATAGTCTTGAGGTACCTTCAAGGCTAGAAAACCCATTATGGTATAAATAATGGGCTACAGCCCAGCTTCATCAGATGCATGAAGTGTTATTCTGAGTGAGATGATAGATAGATAGATAGATAGGTAGATAGGTAGATAGATAGATAGATAGATAGATGATAGATAGATAGATAGATAGATAGATAGATAGATAGATAGATAGATAGATGATAGATAATAGATAGATATAGACAGACAGATAGATAGATGTAAAAAAAAGATAAAAGTACCCCTGGACGGTTAAGTCCAGTCAAAGGTAGCTATGGGGTTGCAGCGCTCATCTCGCTTTCAGGCCAAGGCAGCCGGTGTTTGCCCACAGACAGCTTTCCGGGTCATGTGGCCAGCATGACTAAACCGCTTCTGGCACAATGGAACACTGTGACGAGTGCCAGAGTGCATGGAAACACCATTGACCTTCCCGCCACAGCGGTACCTATTTCTCTACTTGCACTAGTGTGCTTTCAAACTGCTAGGTTGGCAGGAGCTGGGACAGAACAACAGGAACTAACCCCATCACGGGGATTCAAACCACCAACCTTTTGGCAAGCCCGAGAGACTCAATGGTTTAAACCACAGCACTACCTCCATCCCGATAGATAGATAGATAGATAGATAGATAGATAGATAGATAGATAGATATAGATAGACAGACAGATGATAGATAGATGATAGATAGATAGATAGATAGATAGATAGATAGATAGATAGATAGATAGATGATAGATAGATGAAAGATACCTAAATGGGTGGTGTAAACAGTGAAGAGAAGGAAATGAAATACAGAAAAGTCCCTGGTAACACAATGCATTTTGTCTTAGGTAAGTCAATTAACACATTTAGTGTGATTAAAACCCATGGTGCCTATTCAGACCAGCACTGAACCTCTTAATGCAATGAGCTGAAATCTGAAGGTGAATGTTAATGGCTTGCCCATGCCAGGATGTCTGTGTTATAAATAACTTCTTTGCATGAATGGTCACAGTTTAATAAAGGTGATTATCACCAGGCAGAGGCAACGAATTCCACCCAACATTGGGAAGACTCATTGTACAAAAGTGACATCATATATGTGACACAACACACATGTGATGTCATGTGTGTTGGGAAGGAGCTGCAAGGCCCGCCAAGGTCCAGCCCCCTCACGATTGAGGGGACTCAGCCCCGTCCCTGCACACTTTGGGGGGCTGAGCTCTGTCCTCAGCCCCATAGAGTTGGAAACTATGTCTAGGGTTGAACATTTTTAGGGAAAACGCCAAAAAAAAAACCGCTGAGATTTTTTTCCGATTGACTTGCCCATGATCCAGGACAAAGCGCCACATTTGGGATATGTCAATTCTGTCTTTGAAATCCCTACCTATGTCCCTCACCAGCTGAACTTCCCTGCCTTTCATTTCCTTCTTACCTCACTGTTTCCGGTCCCCTCCCCCTTGTATTACTAATTGATTGATTAAATTTGTATATAGGTAAAGGTAAAGGGACCCCTGACCATTAGGCCCAGTCGTGGCCGACTCTGGGGTTGCAGCGCTCATCTCGCTTTATTGGCCGAGGGAGCCAGCGTACAGCTTCCGGGTCATGTGGCGAACCAGAGCAGGGCACGGAAACACCAGAGCAGTGCACGGAAATGCCGTTTACCTTCCCGCCGGAGCGGTACCTATTTATCTACTTGCACTTTGACGTCCTTTTGAACTGCTAGGTTGGCAGGAGAAGGGACCGAGGAACGGGAGCTCATCCCGTCGCGGGGATTTGAACCGCGACCTTCTGATCAGCAAGCCCGAGGCTCTGTGGTTTAACCCACAGCGTCACCCGTATTCCAAAATTTGTATATATGTACCTGTAACTCTGCCTAAAATATACCATGAAACAGATGAAGTAGACTGTAGTCCATGAAACCTTATTTTAGGGATGTTTTCTAGCTAAGATATTCAGAATGGACCCATTGAAATTAATAGACGTACTTAGACATTAACAAAGGGACGCGGGCGGTGCTGTGGTCTAAACCACTGATCCTCTTGGGCTTGCCGATCAGAAGGTTGGCGGTTCAAATTCCCGCGACGGGGTGAGCTCCCTTTGCTTGGTCCCAGCTCCTGCCACCCTAGCAATTCGAAAGCACACCAAACAGTGCAAGTAGATAAATAGGTACCACTCCAACGGGAAGGTAAATGGCATTTCCGTGCGCTGCTCTGGCTTTGGTGTTCCGTTGCGCCAGAAGCGGCTTAGTCATGCTGGCCACATGACCCGGAAAAACTGTCTGCAGACAAACGCCGGCTCCCTCGGCCTGTAAAAAGCAAGATGAGTGCCGCAACCCCAGAGTCGTCTGCGACTGAACTTAACTGTCAGGAGTCCTTTACCTTTACCTTTTTAGACATTAACATGAATTTCAACAGATCTGTTTTGAGGAGGACAGTCATTGCATGCAACCCATAGCTGCTGAGATGTCGCAAAACTCTTGGTTGTTTAAGATGTAACATCAGAGTACGTAGCAGTCATTAAAATGAAGAAGAAGAAGAGGAAGAGTTTGGATTTGATATCCCGCCTTTCACTCCCTTTAAGGAGTCTCAAAGCGGCTCACATTCTCCTTTCCCTTCCTCCCCCACAACAAACACTCTGTGAGGTGAGTGGGGCTGAGAGACTTCACAGAAGTGTGACTGGCCCAAGGTCACCCAGTAGCTGCATGTGGAGGAGCAGAGATGCGAACCTGGTTCCCCAGATTACGAGACTACCTCTCTTAACCACTACACCACACTGGCTCTCAATGAAACTCTGCAGGTGCTTTTGAGGTTTCGAGTTACACTTTGGGGAAGAAAATTGCTCATCCTTGGAAATATACAGACAGACTAGTTTGCCTCCACCCTCAGGCAAAACAGGCAGATTCCTTGGTAGGTGAAAAATCAGGGGAAACCTCATTTGAATGTCTGCAGCTTCTGCCCACATACCATCTTAAGACTCTTGCAAGATGCAGACATATATCTTTACCGCAAACTAGCTCTCCCCGGTCTCCACTCCACTCTGTTTACCCTTTAGCTTTATGCATATTTCTGTGGAACATTAAACCTTGCGCATTATTTTGTGACTTTTCGTTGGGCTTATATAGGTATAGATTCTGACACTTTTCTTATGGGTCAACACATCTACAATGATTTTTAAGTTTAAAAGGCTTTATGATGGATTTTAATATTTTCCATTTACTGGGGGCATAATACACTTCCTTGTTTTGCCTTTTGGTGAGGTGATGGGGGTGCCCTTCTAAAAGTTAAATTAGCTGCTATTAGGGTTGATGTAATTGGAAAAGGAAACTACTGAAACTGTGGAGCTTTTTTTTTTTTTTTACAAACTCCCAAGTTGTTGAGTTTTGTTTTTTACTGTGACAAAACACCCATAACTGATGTGTACAGGCAGCTGGCACAAAATCGCCAATTTATGCATGCACATTTGTCCAATACAGTGGTATCTTGGTTTACAACCATAATCCGTTACAGAGGTCCGGTTGTAAACCAAAACAGGTTGTAACCCAAGCCCCCCTTCGCCAATGGGGCCTCCAAAAAAAAATTGGTTGTAATTTTTTTTAAAAAGGGACACGCACTTCCGGGTTTGACGTGGTTGTAATCCAAAACAGTTGCAATCCAAAGCGGTTGCAAACCAAGGTACCACTGTACTAGCAAACAGGATTCAACCTAGCCTGCAGTTGTCTCTATCCCTGCTTACTGAGAGGTGCCTGAGGGGAATGGAATTTAAAAAGAAATGCCTAAAGGTTTGTTCACATTGAACACCCCCCCACTGCAACAAATTGTTGCCCACTTTTCAGGAAAAACTGGGTTAGCAGTTTATAGCTCTCCATGATTCCAGTTCTACAGCCTTTGACGTGGGGATCCTAAGAGAAAGTGCCATAAAATGGACATGAGTGAGGAAGATGTCTTACAGGTTTTTCTGTAGGTTTTTAAAGTGAATATTTTACATGCATGCCTACTAATCTTGCAGTTTCTTTAAAAGAAACAACAGCCACATACAAGCACCTTGCTTGCTTTGGGAAACTGTAGCCAGGATTATAGATTTCTATGTTTAATTAAACTAGTTATGGCTGGCATTGGAACTTTTCAATTCCAGAACAGAAAGGTAAGAAAATACTTTTGCTGGAAATTAATTAAGTTGTCAAACAAGAATTCCCACAATGGAATCCTAGGCCACCCTTGTTTCAAAGCTAATATCTAAATCAAGTAGTATATTTTTCAAAACAAAGCTCTTTACTTAATACTTCTGGTATCACACATTTGCATGCAGAACATAAAATGTTCACTTTGGGAAGCATTCCAGGGTTGTCCAAACAACTTTGGATTAGTCACTTACTCTAATGGCAATTTAAATTTGAGAGGACTGCAGGCTGCCTGCCAATTTATTTCACCACCCCCATCCTGCAAACCAGAAACAGGAATTTCTCTACCCTGGTGGGAATGTTGTGAACATGCTAAAATATCTGAAAATTCACAAGCACTCCTGTTACGATGATGGGAGGTGCCTGTCTGTTTATATAATAAAAAAGTAAGAACGTCACCATGCAGCATTGGAAGATCTGTAGTGCCTTATCTTTTTTTTTAAAAAAAGTAAATTTTTATTGTTTTCCTTACGTATTCTTTCCCAACAAATTGTAATAACACCATACATTCCCTTTGACTCTGCCTGAGTCGCGACCCTCCTCCCTCCCCACAACTGGTATATTTAACCCCTGTAGTGCCTTATCAACAAACCTGAATTTGCATGAAATCTGAGCAAGGTAGGGAAGCAAAAGCGATGGCTGGTTACACAATAGCAGGGACCAGAGAGTAGAAGTGAGAAAGGGGGAAAGTGGGGGGTTTAAAACAATGGCAGAAGTTTCAATGAAACGGGAAAACAGAGGTTTTGAATGATGGCAGAGGTTGGGGTAAAATATGATGGAATATTTGAGGGGTCTGCATCCTTTGTCTTCACAGAACGGACAGAGGTGAAGACATGAAAACAGGGCTGATCTGCTTGTGAGGGGAGGGGAAAACAGAGTGAAGCTGAAAATGGGGGTGCAAAGGAGTTTTCAGAAAAGGAGGGAGATGAAAGCCAGGGTTTTGCAGAATAGGAGGGCATCATTGGTCAAAAGGTGAAAAGGATGCCTAGTATTTGCAAAGTACGGGAGGACGAAGATGCAGAATGTTTCCATGGAGGGGGGTTGGGGTTGCAAGTTTGGGGTTGCACAACAGGAGGGGGATGAAGAGTGATGGACATGGGGCTGAAGGAGAAAACAGAAGAGAGGGGTGGCTTAAAAATGAGATTGGGAAGGTGAAAAGTGAGTTTAGTAGTTGAATGGGGAAGAAAGGGGACACCTTGGAAATTAATTGGGAGGTTAATGGGGGGAGTCTTCTTCATCTTTGGCAATCCCTCGTAGCCAAGTAAGATTGTCTTCTGCGAACACAGTCTTAACAGTGAGTCCGTCAGTGACTGTGGAGGCCAGTTCTGGATCCACACGTCCTTCCACAGTGGGGACATAGGCTTCCAGGCGGGAGTTGATCACGGTGAGGGTTTGCCAAGCATGCCTTCCTCTTAGCACATTTCTCCCTTTTGTCCTGAGTTCGAGCATCTTCAAAGCCCATGAAACCTTTGGTAAAGGCTGTTTTCCAATTGTGGGCATGCAGTCCCCAAAATGTATATATTTACAGAAGGTATATGGCAAGGAACCCTGAAAGGAATGGCCTACATTCCCTACTGGGTCACTGATTATTCGGGAGAGTTTGTTCTCAGTGCAACATCATCCCCCAAGTACAGTGTTTTATTTTTCTAAGAATTCAATGTGCTCCCTGCCCTTGGTGTCCCTAAGAGTCAAGGATGCTTCTATCTGCATAGCCTTGCCCTGCGTTCTGTTGATTACACTAAAGCATGAGGAACTATTGTATACACAGAGAGATGATTTTGAATAAGTGCTTTAAAAGAACCGCAGCTCAGGAGATACAGTGGTACCTCGGGTTAAGTACTTAATTTGTTCCAGAGGTCCGTTCTTAACCTGAAACTGTTTTAACCTGAAGCACCACTTTAGCTAATTGGGCTTCCTGCTGCCACCGCGCCACCGGAGCCCGATTTCTGTTCTTATCCTGAAGCAAAGTTCTTAACCTGAAGCACTATTTCTGGGTTAGCGGAGTCTGGAACCTGAAGCGTATGTAACCTGAAGCGTATGTAACCCAAGGTACCACTGTGCTAAGAAAGTTGTGATACTATGCATATTTACCTGGTAATAATTGGTCCCATTGAATGTTGCCAAACTTGCTGCCGAGTAAACATACACAGGACTGTGCTGCAAATGAACATCTCCGCAACTGGCATATCATCTTTTAATTTATCTCATAATAATAATACTGTAACAACAACAATTTATTATTTATACCCCAACCACCTGGCTGGGTTTTCCCAGTCACTCTGGGCGGCTCGCAACAGAATATTAAAAACACGTTAAAACACCCAATATTAAAAACTTCCCTAAACAAGGTTGCCTTCCCACTTCCAAACAAAGAGCAAGAACTGAGCCGACAATTTAAAAAGTATCTCTGCAGTTATAAAACCTGAAGTGGTGATTAATTATTATTTTTTACAGGCAATGACTAACAAAACCACGATGCCCCACATGTCTTATTCCAGCATTACTTTCTGCTCAGAGTTATTTCCACTTCCTTTTGTTTCCTTGCAAGATAAAGGACTGGGGGAGGGGGAGACCTCAGGAAATCCAGGGAAGCTTTTGAAGGCAACAGGAGTGCGGCTGCTACCTAAATGGGATTATGTCCCCCATCATTCCTTCTCTTAAATGAACTAATCCTTTTCTGAATGAACCACACGGATGATGGTGGACCTCCTCTTCTAAATTGTTTCTGGGAAATCATCATCATCAAACCATAGACTAGTCATTCTCAGAGTTTGGTTCTGGGCACAATAGGACACAATAGATAACGTTCCATGCGAAATATATTGATTTTAACAAGTCTGTTTTCTGTGTACCCACAGCACACACACACACACCCCAGGGGAGGCCGCCTGCTGTATCTCACTGGGATTTACTGTTCTGATCTTGCCTCCTTCCAGTCTGCGTCTGCTGGAATGGATAGTTCTGCCTTGCCTGCAGAAAGTGCAATTGGATCGGCCACTCCTCAAGAGATAGATGCACTTCAATGACCTGCCCTCAAAAGATGTGGGCCCAGCGAAGTGACTCAGGGGTGGGGCCTTGAAGTCTGCCTCCCATTTAATCCAAAAGAAAAGTATTATTCAGCAACCAGAAATTTATATGATATCTCCTTAAGCTAAAGGAGGGAAGAGGAAAGCTCGCCACAATTGCCAATTGGCAGTCTTGCGAAGACAGACACCGAAACGCACAGAAAAATCAAACTGTTTCCTTTTTGAGTAAAATAATGCTATAGCTGAAAAGATTGAGAAACCTTAGTCATCCGCCACAACTGGAACTTTAAATAGAAGCTCTCTAGAGATGTGGAAATAAGTCTTCACACCCTTTTGTTTCACACTTTAATGGAAAAAACTTCTCTTACAGGGACAGAGTTTCCAGAACTCTGAATTAAGAGTGGGGAAATGGAGCTTGCAACAAAATTCATCTGTGTATCCTATCCTGTCCTGTCCAGGCTTCCTGCCATCCATTCTATCCTCTGAGATTCTGTTGTCCACTCACCCTTCCACACCTTTCCCTATTTCCCCCATAACTGGCACTCAATATTCTGTGGCTAATGTGCGTGGACTGGTTTTGGGGTGGAGTAAGCCCCACATGTTGCACTTTGGAAAGTCTTGAGCATGCTCTTTGCCTCATTCTGGCTGCAATTCTGCCAACACTCAATACCTGCATTCACTATTACAGTGGTACCTCAGGTTACATACGCTTCAGGTTACAAACGCTTCAGGTTACATACGCTTCAGGTTACAGACTCCACTAACCCAGAAATAGTACCTCAGGTTAAGAACTTTGCTTCAGGATGAGAACAGAAATTGTGCTCTGGCGGCGCGGCGGCAGCAGGAGGCCCCATTAGCTAAAGTGGTGCTTCAGGTCTAGAACAGTTTTAGGTTAAGAACGGACCTCCGGAACGAATAAAGTACTTAACCCAAGGTACCATTGTATTGGTGCTGTAGAGTGGACTGAATTATAGGACAAGGGGTGATCAATTTCTGTGGCCACTACAGTGGTAAAGGTAAAGGGACCGCTGACCATTAGGTCCACTTGTGACCGACTCTGGGGTTGTGGCGCTCATCTCACTTTATTGGCCGAGGGAGCCGGCGTACAGCTTCTGGGCCATGTGGCCAGCATGACTAAGCCGCTTCTGGCGAACCAGAGCAGTGCACAGAAACACCGTTTACCTTCCCACCGGAGCAGTACCTATTTATCTACTTGCACTTTGACATGCTTTCGAACTGCTAGGTTGGCAGGAGCAGGGACTGAGCAACGGGAGCTCACCCCATCGCAGGGATTCGAACCGCCGACCTTCTGATCGGATCGGCAAGTCCTAGGCTCTGTGGTTTAGACCACAGCACCACCCGCATCATGGTCCAGAGGGATCATGCTCCAGAACAAACAGGTTCCACCTTGCAGTAAGAGCTTCACAGGTTTTGCGCACATGCGCTCTGCCACAGGTGAAATCATAAGGCGTTTATACCACCAAACTCTGACTTATCATTTGGCAGGGCCACCCACATGAAATTGTTGTCAGCCACCCTTGTTCTAGAATAAAACACAGGCTGGATTTGAGAGCCATCCATTCGCAAAGTGCCATTGACACACCTGAGAATTTATTTGCAGAAAGCAGGAACAAACATATATTGAAAGCAAAATCTCTGTGCTACGTGTCACTGTGTCTCTGCAGGTATTGCATAAGGAAATTGAAAAGCCCTGCCCAATTAACTCCTTCTGCAAGTTTTGCAGCCGTTCAGCTGTTGTTTGCACAGGTTTACTACCATGCCAAGGATTTGCAAGAAGCTGTTACTAGTTCTCCTAAATTGTCTCGCAGTTCTGTCTTTTAAAAATGGACAATACAGAATCAGCCATCAGTTGCTGATGTTTTTGAGACGCTGGCCTCCCTCCCTGCCTAACCCTGTAAGCCTAAAATACTTCACTGGGTAACACTGAAATTAGACAGGCGTTTGTTCCATATTTTCTTTCTCCCCTTAGCCACAGAGAGAGCAATTCCATGTCCCCAACCTTTGCTTTCTGAAAAATTCTTTGGTGTATTACTGCATAGCAGAGTGGTGTGACAAGGATAAAGAGATTAGACATGTTTTCATTTAACTCCTTCAGCTCAGAATTGGCAAAGGACAATGGGTTTGCTTACGGTTATAAGAAAGCCTTCATTAAAAGGCCAGGCAGTTCAGACAAAAAAGGAAGCACAGCCGTAAAATGGTTCTGCTGAATTTTTCCTTCGTAAGCACAGACAGAAGCAGTCATACATGGGCAGAGTCTGGGATGTAAGATGCAGAGCATAAATTCTATCTGCTAAAGGCATTCACAAAAATTGCTAAAATTGCTGACGATGCTCAGAATAATGCGGACACTGCTAAACACGGTTGCAGCTCATTTGCCAGCTGCACGGTTCTTGGATCATGATAGTTCGTCTAGGGTGGTTCAACTACTAGTATCCTTGAGAATAGATGGCTGCAATGGACTCCATGTGGGGCTGCCCTTGAACAGAATTCTGGAGAACGGGTGTTGTCAGACATTAGCCACTGACAACACAAAGCACCTTGGTATGCTACTGGTCTGTCTTCATAGTCCTACTGTTAGCATAGAGAGTTAACATTTACTTAAAAGATCACCTTATTCCTTACACCCCTGCCCAGTCTTTGTGATCCGCCACTGTGGCATGTCTGACGGAGCCTG
Organism: Podarcis vaucheri; assembly: GCF_965113315.1. Taxonomy (NCBI): domain Eukaryota; kingdom Metazoa; phylum Chordata; class Lepidosauria; order Squamata; family Lacertidae; genus Podarcis; species Podarcis vaucheri. The sequence continues at coordinate 61,877,271 of NC_138767.1, read as the reverse complement.
GCACTGTTAAGACTATCTTCAACAAGAAATGGTGCATTTAGTGTGGTGGCCCCGAATCTCTTGATTTAGTGAAACCAAATTGGCATGATCTGCAATGAGTGTCAGGCACCAACTTAAGATTTGGTTATTTCAGCAAGCCTTCTTATGGAAATAAGTTATTGCTTTATAACCTCCTTAGATGAGCCATTTTAATTTTTTTTCCCATTTCTCTTTCTTTGATTTATTCTGCTTGGTTTTTTTTATATTCTGTGCATCAACGAGATATATTTTGACCGAGTCTGCGGCATAGCCATTAACATAAGTCCATATGCAGATGCTTGCAGATTTATGGATATATGTTTAACATTTGTTTTGTGTTTTCTTTTGTAGTTTGTTTTCTAAGTGTCATGTGTGTATGTGCTATAATAATAAGTTAATAAAATGCATTTACCCCCCAAAGAAAAAGAAATGGCCATTAACAATCTTCTCACACCCAGTTCAGCATGGCATGGAAAAGCTGGACAGTCAGGTTGCAATTTTAATGATGCTGAAGTCTGGTTGTTTATTATCCGTGGAGCTTGCTTCAAAATAAGCAAGGTTGCACTGCTATTGTATTTCAGCACTCATTCTTACTGTGTTTATTTTTCTCGAGTTGCACTGTTCCTTGGTGGAGAACATGTTGTTGCAATTTTCCATCTCCTCAAATGCCCACTGTAATATTTTAGCACACTTCCCTCCATCTTTCGGGAGTGCAGGAAGCTGCCTTATACCAAATCACATCCCTGACTGACTTAAGTGAATATCCCACAATCCCTAACAGCGGCTCATTAGGGTTTCAAAGGGATATAGATCAGAGTATTGAGCCTGATGTGTTTTGCCCCTGAGACTTGGCCCTTCTTTTGGTGCCAAACCAAAGCAGCATTTCTTCCCAATGCACAAACCAGCTTTTGCGGGTGGGATTTCCTCGCAATCAAAGCAGGGAAGAAAATAGTGAATTCCTCTCTTCATGCCAGCTGCTCTGAGCCCAGAACCCCCAGCTTTCACAACTTGCATATTTTTATTTTTAAAAAACTTGCAGTTCCTACATTGCTTCCAGCATTTTTGTTTCTTGTGTTTTTCCTTCCCCTCCACATTCCTGTAACTCTCGAATTCAGTTTATCCTTCTCGGCATGTCCAGGAGTATGGGCACAAAGAATTCTGATTTTCTAAGCCCCTAAACACACACACACACACACACACACACACACTTTAAGACATTTTGTTTGCTTGCTTCTCAAACACTTGGTTTGCATAGGTCAGGATTTCTGGAGTTGACTCCCTTTGCTTGCAAGCCAACCTGCTGACCTACCAACCTACCTTGATCCATCTGTAAGCATTTTAAGAGATGAAGCTGGCATGTGAAGCTGCGGTAAATGCTCACATTCACCGCAACTTCTCATCCCAGCTCTTTTTGAACGCAGGGACTGTTCTCAGATGCCATTTCACATCCCTCAAAATGCTTATGGATGGATCAAGGTCCCATGCACACCACCTTTAAAGCGCTGGTCTTCAACTTGTTATAAGAATTTTAAGGTCGCAAATATGGAATAAATGCTCATAAATGCACACAGACCTAAATATATGAACCATGTGTGTCTGAAATAGCATGGGAGAGCAATCCTGAAGCCATTTTGACTCTCCCAATGACCTCAGATATTCCTCTGCAGTAAGTGGGGCAAATGGGGAAAGCCTTCCTATTGTCTTTTTGCTTGCAAATCCTGTCTTAAGGGCATGTTTGTGTATGAATAGGGTGAGCTTGTGACCTGGACTCAGGAACTAAGTAATAAGAATGGCCAGGCTGCCCAGGTAATGCAATCAGTGACCATTATCAGGCATCCTGGCAAACAGGATTTCTGCTGTAGGCCACCTCCTTCTGTGATGTATGTATGATGTTTTCGGAGGTAGCCTTGGGCTACAGGGCGGGCAATTTCAAAAGTCTATATATAAGGGCTTGTACACCATTGTTCAGGGTTCTCTCCTCCCTGCTGTGTGTGGTGAGTGGGGACCCTGTTGCAATAGTTCCTTGGATAAAGATCAGGCTTACTAGCTGCTTTGCTTCTCAATATACTCTGGTTGGCCTCTATTACTTTCTCCTGCCGATAGGGAACCTACTTAAGGACTCTATACGGGCTCCGGAATACCCCATAAGGGAAAGGGAGCAGCTTTTCTTATAATAAACTGGTGGCTCAGGAGAAGCTACGAGTGTGTTGCGGCCTGATCCAGTCTGGGTGGCAGCAGGAACTCTGCCACTGTGCAAATGTAGGGTTAAAGTTTAAGAAGCGGATCTCAATTGTATATTTCGGTTAAAAGTGGGTCCTGGGTCTTAGAAGGTTGAAGATGCCTGCTTTAAAACACATTTATATCACTTTTGCAGTCATGGTTTACCCCAAGGAATCCTAGGATCCTGCTCAGCACAAATGACAGTTCCTTTGATTCTTTGAGGAGAAGGAATGCACACGGAATGTGCTTTCAATGTATGTTGTGGATTTGACTCCTGTTTCGGAGGAGGCAAACTTTCCCTTTCTTTCTTTTTGAACACCAACATTTTCAGTATACAGGAAGGTTTCTCCTGCCTTCTCCCTCCACCCATTCTTGTGTCCAAATACAACGTGGCCCTTTTAAAATCTATATTATTCTGCACCTTGGCATAAGCCACCATGAGCTCTAATACTAGTGTAAATAGCAGTGAGTGTACTCAGTGTTAAGACCCAGACAAATACCCATATGTTCCTCGACAGGGTAGGAACAAACTCCAAAGTCGAACGGTTAATGAGGCAAAACAAAGTTTCCTAAGCCTCCAAAGTCTAAACTTGCAATTTTGCTGCTGCAGGAGGCAGTGAATATGATATGCTTCCCATTCGGTGAATATTTTTAAGATTCTTAGTATATGGATAATTATTTTTTTTAGTCTGGTGGGGGGTTGTTATGCTGAATTTAATTCCAGTCCCCCTTCCCTGTTTGTTAGTCTTATTCGTACCAAGAAACCATGCAAATCTTACAGAGTTAAGGGCAGCTTTGAGTACTATCTCTTCTGACACAATCATTTCCCTGCCAAGGCAGTCACTAAATCAAGCGCTAGGCTTATTATTTTTAAAATTGCTTCTGTTCCACTTTGGAGCATAGGCCCACCGTCTCGCTCCCAGCACCCCACGGAATAGCAAAAACAAGAGGTCCCCTTCAGGAAAAAGCATGCTGTACTTCAGTTCAAAGTAGTTCTTGACTAGCTATGGGGGTTTCTGATTTGTACTGCAAAAGCATTATGGAGAATAAGGTCTTACCTTAGGTTTGTTGGCAATTATGTTGGAATATTTTTAGTTGCTTAAATTGTAAATGAGTCCAAAGGCAAAACTATGCCTCCACATTCCATCAGGGATAGCTCAGTCAGTAGAGCATGAGACTCTTAATCTCAGGGCTGTGAGTTCGATCCCTGCATTTGGGAAACGATCCCTGCATTGCAGGGGGCTGGACTAGATGATCCCTGCGGTCCCTTCCAGCTCAACGACTCTATTCGATTCTGTTTATTTTTCCTCTCTTATATTGCCATCGGAGCAGTGAGGTCAAAGCAGAACAAAGTGGGCACTTCTGGCCTGTCTCAGTTTTCGGATGGGGTCACAAATTCAGGTTGCACAGATATAGTTGGTTAGAAGTCTTGTGCAATAAATGTACACACACACCCAAAAAAACCCCAAACAATGGACCTTTTGCAATAAGGAGAGTGATAGGGAAATGCCCTGGAAAGGGTGGGAGAACATTTGCTTTGATGCCACACTATTTAAATCTGAACTAAATAGCCAACCATCTCCTTGAAAGTCAGTCAAGACGAATGCTCAATAAAGAGTATCTTCGGGCCAGTGGGCAACCCGGGTGAATTATTGGTACATTATTGGTACAGCTCAGCAGCTGCAGACCTGATGCTTCTCTTGGATGGGATCCAGTATATAAGTGGAAAACAAGTTTTGCTTCTATTTCTTAAAGCGAAAAATGGGGACAAGGGCATTAACAGCTCTTTGAGCTGGTTTGTCTTTGCTTCTGTCAAATTGTTCAGTCTTCAGAGAGAAGTTCAGAAACGGCTGCATTTCAAAACATTTATGGAAACAGGTTATCCACTCTCCCATGGAAGTTGGAGCTAGATACAAATACTGTACAGGAAAACTTCAAATTCTCTGCAATGGCAGAAAGCAAAGCCCTTCCAAGCTTTAGCCATTTTTTTAATTTATAGAAAAAAATATTTATATACTGCAGTATCATTAAAGAATGCTCCAACTACCGCACAATTGCTCTCATTTCACATGCTAGCAAGGCTATGCTTAAAATTCTACAAGGAAGGCTTAAGCAGTATGTGGACCAAGAACTCCCAGAAGTGCAAGCTGGATTTCGAAGGGGTAAAGGAACCAGAGACATGTGCTGGATTATGGAGAAAGCTAGAGAGTTCCAGAAAAACATCTACTTCTGCTTCACTGACTACGCAAAAGCCTTTGACTGTGTCGACCACAGCAAACTATGGCAAGTTCTTAAAGAAATGGGAGTGCCTGATCACCTCATCTGTCTCCTGAGAAATCTCTATGTGCAACAATAAGCTACAGTTAGAACTGAATACGGAACAACTGATTGGTTCAAAATTGAGAAATGAGTATAAGGCTGTATATTGTCTCCCTGTTTATTTAACTTATACGCAGAATTCATAATGCGAAAGGCTGGGCTGGATGAATCCCAAGACGGAATTAAGATTGCCGGAAGAAATATCAACAACCTCAGATATGCAGATGACACAACCTTGATAGCAGAAAGTGAGGAGGAATTAAAGAACCTTTTAATGAGGGTGAAAGAGGAGAGCACAAAATATGGTCTGAAGCTCAACATCATAAAAACTAAGATCATGGTCACCGGTCCCATCACCTCCTGGCAAATAGAAGGGGAAGAAATGGAGGCAGTGAGAGATTTTACTTTCTTGGGTTCCATGATCACTGCAGATGGTGACAGCAGTCACAAAATTAAAAGATGCCTGTTTCTTTGGGGAAAAGCAATGACAAACCTAGACAGCATCTTAAAAAGCAGAGACATCACCTTGCCGACAAAGGTCCATATAGTTAAAGCTATGGTTTTCCCAGTAGTGGTGTATGGGAATGAGAGCTGGACCATAAAGAAGGCTGATCGCCGAAGAAATGATGCTTTTGAATTATGGTGCTGGAGGAAACTCTTGAGAGTCCCATGGACTGCAAGAAGATCAAACCTATCCATTCTGAAGGAAATCAGCCCTGAGTGCTCCAATACTTTGGCCACCTCAAGAGAAGAGAAGACTCCCTGGAAAAGACCCTGATGTTGGGAAAGATGGAGGGTACAAGGAGAAGGAGACGACAGAGGACGAGATGGCTATGAACATGAGTTTGACCAAACTGTGGGAGGCAGTGGAAGATAGGAGTGCCTGGCGTGCTCTGGTCCATAGGGTCACTAAGAGTCGGACACAACTAAACGCCTAAACAACAACATCATTAAAATATAGCGGTTTACAACAACAGAAGCACATAAAACCAAACAATAACATTATAAAAAGTCAAGAATAAATTAAGAGCAAAAGGAAATTAAAAACAAAAAATAAAAACGTGGTTTTGTGGAGAGACTATTCAAATGTGTACAGGCATGACTCAAATGGCTCATCGACTGCATTGACTAAGCAGGAGGAAAACAGAACCTATTCTCCATTTTGAAAGCATTTAAACCCCCTATTATTTGCCAAAGAATAATGGTGGGAGTTTACATGGGGAAATACCTTAGAAATGTATGCAATATATTTCAGCTGTCTTTTAAAGCACACTGGAAATCAGGGAAGCAGACAAGCCTTGGCATCTGACTCCAACCATTACAACCATAATTATTTGGAAAAATAACTCTTAAAAATAAAATAACTCTTAAAAATAAAAAATAACGGTTAAAAATATATCATTACCCGTATTGAACCATTTAATTTCTCAGCCCTTTGCAATCACAGCAGAGTAGACCATGAAAGCAGCTTGTGGCAGACAGGTAGATGGGTCAACAGGCAACCAACTGCAAGTTTTGTGAGTGAGAAGCTACAGTGGCAAGTGGTCCCCAAATTACAATAGCGAATGTACAAAAATATTGCAGCTAAGTAGAAGAAGCACCAAACCCTACAAGAGAAGGAGCAGAATCCACAAATCATTGTGCTTCAGAGATTTTAATATATCCCAAGAATCAGAAGCGGCTACGCTAGCTTACAGGTGAGTCAGTGCAGCTGACTGGGAGCAGGGAGGTTGGCATGGTGAAAAAGTGCCAGCGGGAGCACCAGATTGGCTCTGCAATGTGTTTGCACCACGCCAACTTCCTCGTCATCTGCCCCCTCCTGGGAAGCTATGCCAACCTACTTGCTGGGGAGCTAGCACAGTGGCTCTGCCCCTACCCGGCAAGAAGCCCCTTCCACAAGAAATGGGCATCTGCTATGAAGCAAACTACATCAGCTCTAAATGCAGATTCCGCAACCCATGTAAAAGAAACCTCAAGGTTAGATTACTGCAAGGCGTTATATGTAGGGCTGCCTCTGAAGACGGTTCGGAAACTTCAGCTGGTGCAGAATTCAGCGGCCAGGTTGCTCACTGGAGCAAGATGGTTTGAGCATATTACACCGATCCTGGTCCAATTGCATGGGCCACCAATTAGTTTCCTGACCCAATTCAATGTGCTGGTTTTGACCTATAAAGCCTTAAACGGCTCAAGACCGCAATACCTCTAGGACCGCCTCTTTCCATATGAACCTACCCGGACCCTGAGATCATCTTCTGAGGCTCTCCTTCATGTACCCCCTCCACAAGAGGTCTGGAGGGTAGCAACATGAGAACAGGCCTTCTCTGCAGTGCCCCCCCCCATCTGTGGAACGCTCTCCCCAGGGAAGTTTGCCTGGTGCCTTCATTAGACACCTTTAGGTGCAAAACGCTGCATTTTAACCAGGCAAACCTGGTTGATCCTATCAACATCCTATGCCCTTTTAAAATGTGTTTTTATGGGGGCGGCTATTGGGTTGTTGTTTTTATTTTTATTATGTATTTTGTGGTTTTACATCTTGATTTTATTCTGTGAACCGCCCTGAGACCCCAGGGTATTGGGCGGTATAGTATGTATGTATGTATGTATGTATTGGGCTTGCAACCAGTTCAGAGTTCTTTGAGAAGGGGATATTTTATTGCACGACAGTAAGCATCCTTTTACAGGGCAATCCCAAACATGTCTGCTAAGAAGTAAACCCTATGGGACCAACTGGTCTTAATTCCAGGTAAGTGCTGATAGGGTTATTTCCGTGCTCCATACTCACTGGGAGCAAAGGGTTCTACCATGCAAGGCTCTAGAAGTTGTTCTAAGTGAGTGCTAACCTGAACTCAGACCTTACTTACTCTACCCAGAGAACAGACCGGTGACCTGTGTGAGGGGAGAAGGAGATCGTTTCAAAGTGGGAGGAATCACAGAATCGTAGAATCATGCAGTCAGAAGGGGTCACGAGGGCCTTAAGAGTCCAACCCCTTGTAACGGAGGACAGTCTCAGATATGTCCACTTGAAAAGAAATGGGTGGGGTGGCAGTGGTGGCTGATGCCGCTTGGCACTGGTGGGACAGAAGCCAGGGAGTCCAACGGTATGTGGACCCAAGAGCTGAGGATAGGTAGGAGCCAGCTAATTCTAGTTTTGTCTCCATCTTCTTCCCTGATGAGTACTACTTCCATCAACGGGTGTCTCTAAAAATTTTTACACATCACTTGGGAAGACAGACGAACTAATGCCAGTGTACTGGAAGAAGCAAAGATCACCAGTGTCAAAGCAATGATTCTTCAACATCCACTTCGCTGGACTGGTCATGCTGTTCGGATGCCTGTTGATCGTCTTCCAAAGCAACTACTCTATTCCGAACTTAAAAATGGAAAGCGTAATGTTGGTGGTCAACAAAAGAGGTTTAAAGACTCTCTCGAGGCAAATCTAAAAAAATGTAGTGTGAACACCGACAACTGGGAAACACAGGCATGCGAGCTTTTCAGTTAGAGAACAGCCTTTACTAAAGGTGTCATGGACTTTGAAGACGCTCAAACTCAAGACAAAAGGGAGAAATGAGCTAAGAGGAAGGCACCTTTGGCAAACCCTCACCGTGATCAACTCCCACCCGGAAACCTATGTCCCCACTGTGGAAGGATGTGTGAATCCAGAATTGGCCTCCACAGTCACTTACGGACTCACTGTTAAGACCGTGTTTATGGAAGACAATCTTACTCGGCTATGAGGGATCGCCAGAGAAGAAGAAGAAGTCTACAGGGCAACCCTAAGGAGGGAGTAGCTGGCAGGTTGCCCTGTTCTGGATTGGTTGTAGGTAAAAAGACAAGCTGGTAGGAGGATAGACTGAACTGGGAGGGTAGTGGCCTGCTTGCCCCAAAAAACTAGCCTCTACTGGGAGGAGTCTCCTACCCAGTTTGGAGCTCTAGAGGAGTCAGAAAGACCTGTTCTGAAAGAAGGCGTGCCATCTCCATGTGCTTCAGGATTCACTCTGCATTTCCCCACCCTCCAGCTTTTTTCTTTGCATTATGCGCCCTGGGCAGTTCATTTAGAGGCCACGAAACTGAAAACCAAGTGCATTCTTTCACCCTGCTTGCACAATCCTCCTTCTCTGATGGGAATGGAAGTTTCCCTCCTAGTTTTCACTTCCTCCATGGTGCTATCATCATTGTTTTAAATTAGATTGCGAATTATATTTTGTAGTCAGTGTGTCAGATTGCCGTACTTTTTACAAAGGTGCCAAAAGTGTCTCGCTCACGCAGATTACACAAAACCTGGTGAAAGGGAACAAGACCTGGTTTATACAGACTCTGCTCTCCCCAACTGCTTTGCAGGATCCCCTATTGGCTCAAAGTAATACAGGCAAGCAGGTGGCGCTGTGGTCTCAACCACTGAGCCTCTTGGGCTTGCTGATCAGAATGTTGGTGGTTGAAAATCCTGCGATGGGGTGAGCTCCCGTTGCTCTGTCCCAGCTCCTGCCAACTTAGCAGTTCGAAAGCATGCCAGTGCAAGTAAATAAATAGGTACCACTGCAGCGGGAAGGTAAATGGTGTTTCTGTGCACGCTGACTTCCGTCATGGTGTCCTGTTGCGCCAGAAGCGGTTTAGTCATGCTGACCACATGACCCGGAAAGCTGTCTGTGGACAAACACTGGCTCCCTCGGCCTGAAAGCGAGATGAGCGCTGCAATCCCATAGTCACCTTTGATTGGACTTAACTGTCCAAGTCCTTTAGCCAGTGTGGTGTAGTGGTTAAGAGCAGTGGACTCACAATCTGGTGAACCGGGTTCACGTCCCCGCTCCTCCACATGCAGCTGCTGGGTGACCTTGGGCTAGTCACACTTCTCTGAAGTCTCAGCCCCACTCACCTCACAGAGTGCTTGTTGTGGGGGAGGAAGGGAAAAGGAGATTGTTAGCCGCTTTGAGACTCCTTAGGGTAGTGATAAAGGGGGATATCAAATCCAAACTCTTCTTCTTTTTTTACCTTTTACAAGCAAGCTTAAAGCAGCATTGCTTGTGCATGTTGAAGAGCACTAACATTCCATTTTAGCTCCATGCACCTCTACGGTTTCTAAAGGAATGTTAGTTCTATACATTATAACTTAGGACTCAGAGCCGATTTGGCAAGGTGAGCTTCTGCTGGAATGCTGTTGGGTTTGGTAAATAGGATCTAGACCCGCCTACCTCCGGCTTGAAATTACAACTGAAAGGGGAGAGATTTAAGGGGTTTGTTATCTGATGGTTGCATTGTAGCTGGAGAACAGGGCAGCTGGGAGGAATTTATCGGTTTTCTCCTGCCTCCAGCAGAGGCAGGACAATTCCAGCAGAACATGCCACCCACCCAGCCAGATCAAAGGTAAAATGAAAGATGTACAACCTTTTCCGACCACAGGACTGAAGTAAGGGGAGATGGGTAGGAGAAGGAGACACACAGATTATTTGGCTCTTTGGGAGTCTGGATGAACAGGAGTTCTGTTTAATAGACCAGCCATGGATTGTTGCAAGTCCATTACTAATTATATGCAAATAAAGCTGTTTAAAATACAAAAATGAGACTGATAAAATGCTTGCAGAATAATAGCTAATCACTACATGTGTGGTGATTTCAGTCTTGTAGGCTCTAGTTATTTTCTAGTATCCCATGATCTACCAATGTGATTTGATTTTACCAAAAACAAAACAAAAGAAAACCCGCAGGATCTCTAAATTGTTTTAAGGCGTAACTCACACATATTAAGCGATCCTGGGTCTCCCCTCATACAGAAGAAAATAAGAAAGGTCTTGCTTAGCAAATTGTTAGTAAAAATTCCAGCAATCTTTGATCATTGACTGAGAATTGGCCAATGATCTGTCTTTCAACCAACCCTGACCAACCCAATCTGTCAGTAAGCTTCCACCTTACTGATAGTTTTATTACTTCTCAGTTTTATTTTTATGAAGGATGTGTGATATGATTATTTATTATATGGTATGATGATGATGATTGCAGTATATCTCCCTGGAATCCATCAGCATGAAAAACGGCTTAGAATTGTTACACAAATAAACATGATAGGGCACTATCAATTAAGATAATCAAGAAAACTGAATAAGAGAGCTTACTGTACTCTTATAAAAACTACCTCCAGATCTTAGCATGTCTGTTGTCCTTGCAATTAATAAGAAGCTATTGTGCTTGTTTGAAGATGTTGTGTCACCCAAACCACTTAGGTTCCAGCTACACAAAACTGACTTTATCTTGACAAAGATACTGAGAAGATGTGTTTGATCTTGGCAAGAGCTAGGTGTACCATGAACCATGTTATTATGGAAGGGGAGAAAGTCTAAGGGGAAAAAAATTCTTAAGAGAGTCCTTTTGACTGGAAACCAATAAAAGGACAGTCCCTCTTCCCATGTTGTATATGGAAAAATGTGAAGCGAGCATCCAAATACAAAGATACAGACTCTTATGATATAAAATGCAAGCATAAAGTATGGCAGAAAGGCCATTCATAAGCTCCTGAATGACTTGTCAGACTTACAGCCTGAATGAAGGGTGCTTAAGCATGACTGAGCATAGGGGATTTATTTCCTAATATGTGTCTTTAGGATTCCAGGCTTATTGCTACATAAAAATCACATATTGATAATGCTGTAAATGGATGAAAGCTTTCAGCACAGAGGGGGAGGCGCAACCCACTAATAAAACATATTTTAATCACATTAAGTCGCATTGATTTCATTTTAATATGCAGTGCAATTCTGCCCTTGCTCACGAGATGTTCCACTATATTCATTGGGGCCTTATCCCAGAAACATGTGAGGCTAACCTTGTCTTACTTGAAATGCCTACTGATTTCAGCCTTATTATGATAAAAACCACATCTTTTATAATGACAGGCTGAAAATGATTAATGGGTTTGCAGCACTATGATATGACCATGTGATACTGGAAAACCCAAAGCCAATAAAACAATCTCGTACTACAACGTGGCTTCCTACGATTGCTCAGGTCATGGCAGAACAAACTCTTAGGTGAATCTGCTGTTGAAATCATTGCCTGGAAAGAGGGGGTCACAGGTATTGTCTCTAAAACTTGCCAGAGTATGGAAAAACATATGCAAGAAGTCCAGATGCATGAAATGAGTGTATCTTCCATCAGATTTTTAATCTATTAGGTATTTGGGGGGGGGGAGAGGTCACGCCATTAAAAAATGGGTTTTTAAGCAAAAATACTTTTCGGAGGAGAAGCAGTAGCTGTTTTTGCAGCAGTGCTTTGTGAAACACAATTTAGAAAACCCCAAAGGACACTCTGTCCTTTTTGCACGGGACACAGGAATCAAGGCATCTCATTCTGCATGCCATTTTTCAAACACATGACGTTGCTCTTGGGGTGAGCGGGCTCCTTTCCAAGGACCCGGCCTCACACCAGAAGGTCACGGAGACGCACGCAGAACTTCTTGTTAAGAAATTCGCCAGGCATACGCTCCACAAAATGGGCTCAATCCAAAGCCTCTTTGGTTCACAAGACAGACAGTCCCAAAGTCATATTGAGGAGGTGAAACAATTGCACGCAGAAGCTTTCACAAGCGGACACTTAACCAGAATCCAATCGGCCTTAGTCAACAGCACCCTGTCCAAATTGAGACGAATGCATGACTTTTGTAATGTTTTCATCACAAGTGAAAAGTGCAGTGGGTTGAAATCACACAATGATGGTAGATTGGGCTGCTGCTACCACTTCTGTGTTAACTTGTATGGAAAATACGAGTGTGTGGGGGGAATTACAAACACACAGGAACATTTCCTTCTCCATTTATAATTAGACAGCATTTTCATTTTGCCCATAAAGCTCTCCCAGGAAAGGGGGGGGAGTAGAAGAAACAGCATGTTTCTGCTCTTATCTTGTTTTCCTCTCCCACAGTGTAAGCTGAATTTGGTTTTTAAGTTTCTGCTTAAACCGCGCATGATCTTTCCACCCTTGCATTCTGGCACCTGTATCCCACACTTGCATACCAAGGGAAAAGAAGGTTGCAAAAACTCGGGAAATCACAGGACTCATAACAGCAGAACGACTTGCTACATATTTGTTGCAACAGACCAAATAGTTTTCTTTCCCCCTTGAAATCAAGTAAGCTCAATGCCGGTCTCCTTCTCTTTAAAACAAAAAAAGGGCACTTGCTGTGCAACTGTCCAAGATAACTTTAAAGAAAGGGGGGAAAGCAGGAAGGCTCACTCTGCTATGAGATCCAAAACATTCCTAGAGCCGACATTTCTGTACAGAAACACCACTTAGATGACCTCAATTAACAGATGGGGTAGAATTAAGGGCATGTTTTGAGATGAAATAATGCTCATTATTGAGATTTTATCATTGCCTTGCCTTCCTCCTGTTAGGATTTTAATTCAGGAAACTGGAAATAAATGATACAATTCATCTACATAAGGATAGCCCAGTTCCTACCCTGGTCACACTGGAGTCCTTGGGATTTTATAGGACCATCCTATAAATATTTACTTGGTAATAAGCTTGCATAATATGGAAATATTACAGTCTAATACTGTGCAGGATTGCAGCCAAAGTCACTTCTAACCAAATGGATCAGTCAGAGCAAGCCCGCTGGTAATAAAAAATAAAAAATCCACCCCCCCTTTAAAATCACAGTGCAGTACTAATAACCACATTTACTCACATGCAGTCCTGTTGAATTCAATGGGGCATAGTTGCAGCCAAGCTGGGTTTAGGATCTCAGATAAGCTTCAAGGCTATTTTGTTCTATGAAACACGCTGCTAAGTCTTTTGTTAACCCTGAGAAAGGATATTCATTATCTTGTTAACATGCCAAGCATTACTTTATTTTCAGTGTTGATTTAATATCGGGGTTTAGTACTGATCTAAAGGGATTTGTTTTTGTTTGTTTGTTTGTTTGGGCTGCCATACGTCCGGATTTTCCCGGACATTACCGAGATTTCAAAGGTGCAATTGACGTATGGGGGGAATTTACGGAGCTTTGTCCTGGATCTCAGGCAAGCCAATCAGAAAATTGCGAGTTTTCCTTAAAAAAAAAAAATCTCAACAATTTGGGGGGTGTTTTTCTTCTTATAATACAATGCTATAGATACGTTGTCATTCAGATCTAATTTAAGGTTGCTACTCATCCGGACTTTGGTCATTTTTGTTAAAAAAAATAAATCTCAGCAACTTTGGTGTTTGTCTAAAAGAAGCTCGACAATTTTGGTGGTTTCCAAAAAAATAAAAACCTCAACCATTTTGGGGGTGTCCTGGTTTTTACTTTTTGAGCTACAGCAACCCTTTATTCCTGAGGAGGGCACAAAGGTGGGTTTATTCACTTAGGAATTCTTAAAGTTTGAGACGAGCACAGTGGCGAAGCGTGGGGGGTGCAGGGGGGGCCGGGCGCACCGGGCGCAGCATCTGGGGGTTAGGATTAGGGGGCGCAAATCCACGGGTTAGGGGGCGCAAATTACTTGCCTTGCCCCGGGTGCTGACAACCCACGCTACGCCACTGGACGAGCAGGTCAGCCAATTCTGCTCTTAAAACAAAAGAAAGAACACGACCTTCTCTCTCTCTCTCTCTCTCTCACACACACACAAAGAAAGAAAAAAGAAAAAGCAGTTTACCATCCCAATAACATAGCTTAAGAAGCAGACTAACGGAACATGCAGAGCTTGCAAGTATGGCATCGAAAATAAGAAATCAAGCTGACAAGCTGACGAGGAGGGAATACCTTGCAGAAATTTGATCTCGGATACAAATTCCAGGTAGACGATACCTTGTGACCAGCAGCTGATAATATTAAACTTGCGGGAACATGGGAAATAAGGGGAAGGAATTAAGGTATATGCAGCTAAGCAAGATGTCCAAAGAGCTGTCAGGGAAGTCTCAAAGAACAGCTGCAGAAGAATGCAAAAGAATGCAAAACTGGAAACTTAAAAATAAAAGAATGGAAAGCGTAGGTTGAGGAGAAGACAGGAGCCTCAAAGCCCACACAACGGCACCAAGAAGTCTGCCTACCTGCATGGAAAGTCAGCTTAGCAGCCTTTGCAGGAATCCGGAAAATCTGGACCGCGAGTTAATGCATCTTTTTGCATTTGCAGGTGTGCTGGCCTGTTCAGACGAGAAGTGTTGAGATACCACTCGCCTCGTCCTTTGGCAATTTTCTGGAGACTGGAAAGGCGAAAAAGTTGTAATGAGCCAACCCAAAAAGGAAAAAAAACACCCTCCCTTCTCATGGGCCTGAAAGACGCATTCCAGAAAGGCGAAAAGGAGCGCTAATCGGTTAGACCAAATTCCTGACTGGGCATAAAGCCTTAAAGTTAAGCTATTCCGCTTCCAGAACTTAAGTCTTCTGCCTCTTTTGCTGAAGCTGTGGGAAATGTCGGTCTCAGGCCTTCTCCGCCCCGACAGTTCCCTTTCTTCACAGTAGCGAGGTTGTCTCTTGTCTACTCCCAGCCTTCAAACTCACCAAACCAGATTCCACCCCCCCCCCCAACAACAACTTCCCATAAATCTGAACTGAAATTTTATCCTGTTCGGCTAGCTGCCCGAAGGCCAGTTTATCGTCCTTGCTGTTTCAGCGAGGTAGATAACCGTGCACTAGGGCTGCTGGGCATCCCTATTTTCCAGAAGACGTCCCCAAAAACGGCGTCCTGGACAATTTCCCCGAAATCGGGCAAGTGTCCCGGGAAAGCGGCAATTGTGCCAAAAAGGCCAGAAGAAGAAAAGCTCTGTAACTCGAAAGCTTTTGTACTAAAGAAAGCTCCATGACTTTGGGGGTTGTCTAAAAAAACTCTGGGGGTTTCCCTTAATAATAGATAGATAGATAGATAGATAGATAGATAGATAGATAGATAGATAGATAGATAGATAGATGATATATAGATTAAATAAAACTTGGACCATAGAAGAACACACCAGAATACTAAGGGCATATTCTGAGGATCTTTTCCACATGACCTTGCTTCCATGAGAGGTTTCCCCGACCTGGTGCATTCCAGATATTTTGGACCACAGTTCGCATCATCCCTGACCACTGCATGGGGAATTCGGTGTGTAGCAATTGGTGAAAAATCTTGGTCTATGTATGCCTTAGCTGCTTAAAACACAGTGAGGTCATTGCTCCCCTCGCTGTTTCTCATTGCCTTTTTTTTATTTCCTGTACGCACCAGAGAGGGGGCGAGGATGTCTTTCCTCGGACATTATCAGGATTTCAAAGGTGGAATTGACATCCGGGGGTGGGGATGGATTTCCAAAAGGCGTTGCTCCTTAAAAAAGCTCGACAACTTTGGGGGTCTCCTAAAAGAAGCTTGACAACTTTCGGGGCGTCCTGGTTTTCGAAATATGGCAACCCTGACTGCGACAATTTCATGCCACTTTTCGCATTCTGGGAAATCACAAATGCAGGTTCGACCTCAGACCGTAGCAAAGGCATATAGGTTATTCAACATAAGGGTCTTAAATGTCTGCACTCAGGATGTGTGAAGCAGGTAGAGTAGTTAAATAGTCTAGTCTGTGTGGGAAAATGTCCAGGAAAATCCGGACGTAACGACAATTTTTTTTTATTGTGATTTTGTCAAAGCAAGCTCAACAACTTTTCCGTCTAGATTTTCACTGTTTGAAATATGGCCACAGATAGTTCAGTGGGAACTGCTGCCAGCCTAGGAGCCAACTCCTAAGGGCTGAGGTGTCTTCAGCTCCCCCTATAAAATTATTAAGGGGAGTTGAATATTTTATTTTATTCAAGTTGGCACCCCTGGTTTCCAGGATTGTTGACAAGCTCACTTTATGCACGAGTGGCACTGTGTCCAAACCACTGAGCCTCTTGGGTTTGCTGATCAGAAGGTTGATGGTTCAAATCTCCATGACAGGGTGAGCTCCCATTGCTCTTTCCCAGCTCCTGCCAACCTAGCAGTTTGAAAGCACACCAGTGCGGGAAGGTAAATGGCATTTCCATGCACCCTGGCTTCTGTCACAGTGTTCCGTTGCGCCAGAAGTGATTTAGTCATGCTGGCCACATGACCCGGAAAGCTGTCTGTGGACAAACGCCGGCTCCCTCAACCTGAAAGCGAGATGAGCGCTGCAACCCCATGGTCACCTTTGACTGGACTTAACCGTCCAGGGGTCCTTCACCTTCACATTTTTACCTATGCAATCTAGAGTACCCACCCTTAGAATGTCATGAATTCCAACCCGGGGGGCGGTAATGATTTTGTTGTACTCACCTGGTGTTATAGCACATCTGAAGTCATTGGTGCCATTGGAGGTTGGGGCAGAGATTGTTACAATTTGATTGTTTCTGTCCACTTTCAACTGTTTATCTGGCTAAATAAAAATAAATGCACCCCACCCCTCAGTCTAAAGCTACTTCCAGTTTTTGGGGAAAGAAACAAAAAGGGAAACTAGTTGAGAAACAATAAGTAAGTCCTTCTGATCTCCCTTGACAGTTGCTTGGAGAGCTCCAAACAAAACACCGAGGGTTATAGAAATCCAGGTATACTCCATCCATCTGACATTACACACCCACCCACCCCGCTGTTTCGAGGTGAATCTGACCTGATGAGTTTGTGGAAAGCACAAAATCACATCCCGCCCCGTGCATCTTGTTCAACGGAATCCGTGACTCAAAACCAAAACTGCTGCAGAAGAGGAAGCAGCCACCATCAGAAATATTTCTGAAAGCAGTAATTCCTGCTTGCATTATTATGCAACGGAGGTCAGGGCCGGGGGGAGGGAGAAATGCTACGGCTTCATTCTTTTGAATGACTGGTTCTGGTTCTTTTTTCTAAAAGAATGTTTAGGGGTACAGTGCTCTCATTTTGACTCAAGAAAATCACCATTTTATAGTTCACATCGGGGGAAATAAATACAGTAAATGGACAAAAGTACAAAGATTCACAAACTGTTTAGGGGTATGCGTACCCCTGCGTACCCTCAGAAAAAAAGCATTGGTTGGTTCTATCAGTGGGGACCAATAGGGCGACTTTTCAGTGTCTTCTAGGGTTGCCATATTCCCCAAAGGGAAAATCCAGACAAAATTGTTGTGCTTTTTTGGGGGGGTCTAAAAGTTGTTGAGCTTTTTTGAGGGAACAGTTCCCCCCAAAAAATCATTTTGGGACTTTGGGAATTTTAAAATAAAAAAATCACCCTACTTGCCATATGTCTGAGGTTTTCCCAGACGTTTTGCCGAAAATCCACCCGGACGCCCTTTTGCTGGCTGATTCCAGAACATGTCCGGGAGACCCAGATGTATGGCATGCAAGTTTGGCCATGCCTGTGGGGATCTCGGACTCTCTGCCTACCCGCTTTGAACAGCAAGCTGCTTTTGAAAGTCCCCTAAACTTCAGGAGAACTTTGCCAGATGATCTGGTAAGGGAAAGAGGAAACAGGCTCAAAGCAGCCTTAGGAGGAGGCAGCTCGTTGAGCTGGAGCCTTAGTCTCCCCCCACTCTGCCTGCTTTCCCAATATGAAATTGTAAGAATATCATCATCATCATCATCAATAACGATGTTGCTATTATTATTATTATTATTATTATTATTATTATTATTATTATTAATATACTCCGCAGTTAGCTGTACAGATTCCTTATGAATACAGGGGAATCATAGGATTGTAGAGTTGGAAAGAATCGTAAGGATCATCTATTCCAACCCCCGTCAAAGCAGGAATCTTTTGCCCAACATGGGTCTCAAACTCACTACCCTGAGAATAACGGTCTTGTGCTCTGCTGAGTGAGCTATCCCAGGTGGCATAGGATTGTACTGTATGGTACTTTGGAGCGTTCAAGGACTTTCACATATATTACTATAGTAATCCCTACAACAAATTCATGAGATTGTATTTACCTGGGAATAATCCGCAGTGAATTTTTGAGTGAGCAGAGATTACATAAAATTGCTTTATCATTCGTATGAGCGCAGGGGCCTGTGTGCTATGCTCAAAATTTCTGTAGTTTGCATACACATATGCTCCCCCCCCTCCAAGAATCCTGGGAACTGTAGTTTGTGAGAGGGGTTCAAGAGATCTTTAGACTCTTGTCCAGAGCTACTGCTCCTTGAGGAGAAGGCATAGCTGTTGAACCAGATTAAGTCTGTAATGCAGATAAGCCCCTGGTAGTTTGCAGATTACAACATTTCTCTCTGTGAAAGACGAGAAATCAGAGAATTAAGTTTTCAGCAAGGGCACATTTGTGCAACAATGAAGAGGTCTGAAGCAACCCTTGCCTTCCTTACTCTTTTCTATTTTTTTGACTTGGAATAGCATTGAAACGCTTTGGATTTGATATATTTTCGTTGAGGACAGAGGTAGCCAAAGTGAAACCAAGATTCCTGTACAAAACTGAAGAAACCACTTATTGATTAATAACAAATTGTTGGAATACCAACTAGCAATAATAACTATTAACGATTGTTTGGGCTAGGGCATCAAGGATTTTCCCTAACATCTAGTTTCTCTGAACTGATGGCAGATTTGAGTACAAATTAATATAAAGTCATATTTCCTCCATTGTATTTTGAACATGTTTTCATTCCAGTTTGAGATTTAGGAATAACCATTCTGCAATCAGCCTGGTTACACTTTAGCAATGTTCATACTTTTTTTCTAATGGAAACCCCTCCGTCTCTCCCGCAATCATTTTCAGACTGATGCAGAAGATCTTTGTGCACCAGAAATACCCATTGACTTCTATGGAGGAGGTGGCTTCTGAGTGCATTCTTTTTCAGGTGTGCAGCAGCCTGCTAATGAAATCCACAGAGAAGTCTGGCCAGTTCAGAGGGGGAAATGGGCATTTAATGCTCCTCTGTGTTTGGCAGCTCCTGCTGAGTAATATCTTCCATTAGGGAAGTGAAACTGAGACCCAGTACAACGGAAGCATTTGAGCAGAAAATTGTAGACTTAGGTGGCAGCCTAGGGGTCCTAGTTTGAGGAACACACGTGGGATTCTGAGAAAGCGTTTGGGTGGAGAAGGAAGACGGTGCCACAAAAACATGAATCCAAGGCATAGGTCCTCCTCAGGGCAAAATGAGGCTTTATTTCACTTGGGTCAAAGATCCAGTTTGGCACACACCTGCGCAGGCTGGGAGCCTCAATGGAGCCCCTCTGGAGACTTCACCTGGGGCAAAAGAAACCCCAGCTAGCCCCACTCCCTAGCTACAGCTCTGGGTCCTCCTGATTTTTACACTGGGCTTCTTCCAGGCTCCGATCATAGATCACATCTGACCTCACCTTAGCCATTTGTTCATTCAAATGCTATGAGGTATGCCTTGATATTGGCTGCAGGTCTTCTTCTTTGGCGATCCCTCGTAGCCGAGTAAGATTGTCTTCCATTAACACGGTCTTAAGAGTGAGTCTGTATGTGACTGTGGGGGCCAATTCTGGATCCACACATTCTTCCACAGTGGGGACATAGGTTTCCAGGCAGGAGTTGATCACGGTGAGGGTTTGCTAAGCGTGTCTTCCTCTTAGCACATTTCTCCTTTTGTCCTCAGTTCTAGCATCTTCAAAGCCCACAACACCTTTGGTAAAAGCTGTTCTCCAATTGAAGCGCTTGCAGGCAAGTGTTTCCCAGTTGTCCGTGCTTATGTTACATTTCTAAAGAATTGCTTTGAGAGAGTCCTTAAACCTCTTTTGTTGACCACCAGCATTATGATTTCCATTTTTAAGTTCGGAATAGAGTAGTTGCTTTGGAAGACGATAATCAGACATCCAAACAACATGACCAGTCCAAGATTCCCAAGCCCTCTGCTGTTGCTTTTCTAAAAGTCACCCTGTTTGGATGAGACAGGGCACAGACCTTGCCCTTGGTGCAAGCACAATTCTCTGTGGCTTCCCTATAAGGAGATGGGCATTTCCTAGATCAATCGATTTTTTCTGTGTATCGCCAAAGGCCTTTACAATGGACGACAGGGAATAAAAGGAGACTTTAATCCAAAATCGTAACCTGCAGCTGTTTGCAACATAAAAAGAAATGCACAACATTAAGGCTTAAGTTCGGAGTGCAATCACATAGCTGGAACAGCGTTTCCGGGCTGCCAGCGCAAATGCATTGCTGCCATTTCATGCCCTGCTTTGGCCGCTCACAATAGCCCAGTTGCTTGGACAGAATGTTCCGGGAAACTGTTTGCTAAAAGAAGGAAGTAAAAAAAAAAGATAAAAGAGAGGGGGTTGCTCAGCCACCTCATATTTACAGGTAAAGCAGCCTCGCCTCGCCTTGAAAACTGTAAGAATGTGACCGTCCTCAAAGTTTAAATACTATCTTTGGCATCATTTTCTACCCCACCCACATGAAACTGTAACCTCTAGGTACAGTTAGAGGGCATGTTTCTGTAATCATGTCAGCTCCAGGTGAGCAGTTTAGAAATGTCAGAGATAAACCGGTTCTTATATTAGGCGGAGCTATTCAAGAGTACCTTGGTAACACCAATAACAAGCCTCTAATTATGATGTTGCTCTAATGCAATGCAATAAAACAAAAACATTACAAGACCTATAAAACTTGGCCTATTATTCTCCTTGCGAGCTGCATATTGTAAAAATAAGAAGCTGTAAGGAAACAGGCTCTTTAGCCTCAGCTTGGCGGCTAGAGCATCTTTTTTCTGTGCAGAAGGTCTCAGGTTCAACCTGCAGCATCTGCAGGCAGGCTGGAAGAAAACCTGGTCTGAAATCCTGGACAGATGCTGCCAGTAAGTCAGTACAGACAGCACTGAGCTGAAATCCAGCATTGCCTGAGCTCTGTGAGTGCAGGTTTCTCCCGACTGAAGTGCAGAGTGTTTGAGAACCGGGACATTTGCAGGGAAACCAAAATGCTTGTTCACAAAGCTATTGCACTACCAACCTTGCTGTACGCTTGTGAAACATGGACCGCTTATAAACACCATCTCCAACTCCTTGAAAGATTCCATTGGCAGTGTCTCTGAAAAATTTTATACATCACTTGGGAAGACACTTGGCAAACTAATGCCAGTGTACTGGAAGAAGCAAATATCCCCAGTGTCAAAGCAATAATTCTTCAACATCAAATTTGTTGGACTGGTCATGCTGTTCGGACGCCTGATGATCGTCTTCCAGAGCAACTACTCTATTCCCAACTTAGGAATGGTAAGCATAATGCTGGTGATCAACAAAAGATGTTTAAAGACTCTCTCAAGGCAAATCTAAAAAAAAAGTAGTATAAACACCAACAACTGGGAAATACTGGCCTGCGAGCGCTCCAATTGGAGAACACCTTTTACCAAAGGTGTCATGGGCTTTGAAGACACTCGAACTCAGGACAAAAGGGAGAAACAAGCTAAGAGGAAAGCATGTTTGGCAAACTCTCACCAGGATCAACTCCCGCCTGGAAGCCTATGTCCCCACTGTGGAAGGACGTGTGTATCCACAATTGGTCTCCACAGTCACTTACGGACTCACTTTTAAAACTGTGCTTATGGAAGACAATCTTATTTGGCTACGAGTGATCGCCAAAGAAGAAGTTGGACAATGGCCCAATTCAGTAGAAGGCAATTTCTTCTGTTGCTGTCTTAACATTCTAAACATGACGCCAATTTTGATTTGCGTCCAAGGATCCACTGAGCCAACAACTTGCCTTTACCTGTCATTAAATAAGGAGAGATTAACAGAGGAAGGAGCCTCCTGATTTTCCAGGGACTGGAATTTACAGAAGCTGTTCCCATTTCTGATCTGATCCAAGAATTTCCTGCTTCTCCTTAGGACGTCTCCCTTTTCATCAGAGAACTGTTGGAGGGTATGGAATTGCCCAACCCCTGTACCACCTGAAGGCAGCCCTACGTAGTGAAGTTTTTAAATGTTTTATTTCGTTTTTATATATGTTGGAAGGTTCCCAGCATAGCCGGGGCAACCCAATCAGATGGGTGGCTTATAAATATTGAAATGAAATCAAACCTTTATTAGGCATTATGCAAATAAAAACCGTAAGAAGGAAAATAACATGTAAAAGCCTTGAAATATATATAAAAAGGCAGCAGTTGGCTACAATCATATATATATATATACATATAAAATCAGTGGTTTTCCTTGTTATCCTGCTCCTTGGAGGACTGCAGCCAAAAACTCGGCTACCCCCGCCGTTACCCTTTGGTCAACGTCGGATAGGCAGAATCCCGCACATTCACCTTGCTGGGGTTCCAGACCACCCAAAAGAGGGGACAGCATGCGTTGACGGAGCGTACTGTACAATGGGCAATGAAAGAGAATATGCTCTACAGTGTCCGGGACATTCATAAAGCATCTGCAGAATCTCTTGTTTCTAGGGATGTTTTGATATCTTCCCCAGACAAATGCTGAGGGAAAGACATTCAACCGGGCCAGCATAAAAGCCCTACGTTGGGCTGGGATTATTAATTTAGTGACGTAATTGACTCTGCTATCTAAGATATTTAAATCATAGAATATGGGGGAGCAAATTTTATTTACAGCTGCCATAATATTTTGTCTCTCCACATCCTTTAGTCTAGCTAGGATATTATGGAAAATGTATTGCTCATTAGAATTATACAGGGGCTCCAGCTCGATGCCTAAAGATTCAATCTTTTTTTCGAGGTACTGATACCATCTTGATTTATAGGGGTCTTTGAGCAGATCAGCGAGCAGGCTTGATGGAGAGCAGCGAAAATGGCAGCGTAACCAGTACTTTATTGAGGTGGACCAGGCCCAATATTCCATTGTGTGTATGCCTATTTCTGCACACATTGTTTCATATTTGATCGCAGCTGGGAGTCCAAGAATACGTCTCAGAAAGCTGGAGTGAATCTTATTTAAATCACTGTTATATGCTTGAATCCATAGCGGGATTCCATAGAATATCTGGGCTTGCACTTTTGTTTGAAAAATCTGATTGGCCGCAGGAATAAATTGATTACCTTTCTGATAATAAAAACGGGCAACTGCTGATGAGGTGCACTTTGCCTGTTTTATGGCATTTGTGCGATGACTTGCCCACCCTAGATTGCTCTGGAATAAGATTCCCAGATACCTATAGATTTTTACTTGTTGGATTTCTTGCCCTCTTATTTTCCATTTCTCTAGTTTCCAACCATTTGAGAAGACCAAAATTTTTGTCTTCTCGTAATTTATAGAGAGTTTATTACATTCGCAGTAAAGGGTCAGAGAAGATATAAGACGTTTCAGACCCAAGCTCGTTAATGATAGTAGGACTGCATCGTCTGCGTATAATAAGAGAGGAACTGGTTTCTGATTAAGTTTAGGGGCATGTGATTCTATTTTTTGAAGGTGATCTGGCAAGTCTGATAAGAATAAGTTAAATAGAAAGGGGGCAAGAATACATCCTTGTTTTACCCCTTTCGAGATTGGGATGTCTGATGAAAGATGACCTATGGTGTTAAGTTTGACTTGACAGACATTGGAAGAGTATAGATTTTGTATTAGAATCAATAAGCGCTGATCAATTTTTAGTTCTGCGAGTTTCCTCCACAGCTTTGGGCGGTCAATTGAGTCGAATGCACCACGAAAATCTACAAAAGCAGCATATATCTTAGATTGCCTTTGGGATCTATATTTTTCAACCAAATGCATAAGTATAAGGCAGTGGTCTAATGTAGAGCAACCTTTAGAGAAACCTATTTGTTCTTTCCCTGGTAAATTTAAATTTTTCATCCATATAAGGAGTTTAGATAGGAGGTGCTTAGCGTAGATTTTCCCTATCACTGATAGTAAGCTTATCGGTCTGTAATTCTTTGGTTCTTTTGGGTCGCCATTTTTAAAGATTGGGATAATTATTGATCTTAACCATATCTCCAGTATGATCCCATCTTTGTCTATGAGAGTAAACAATTGAGCTAGGGGTTCTGCCCACCAATCTATATAGGTCTTAAATAATTCTATTGGTAGACCGTCTGGCCCAGGCGATTTCCCCGATTTGAAATTTTTAACTATCTCTCTAATTTCCACTTCTTCTACCCTTGGCCACTCCTGGAGTTTATTGATTTTATTTATAGCGGTCTCATTTCCTTTAAGTTCACTGTGTAGATTGTTAAATACAGATGTAAAGTATTGGGACCATTTGGATTCTGCAATTGGTGGTTGGGTTAGTTGATTTTCGGCTTTCAGTCCTCCGTACACTAGGTTCCAGAACGCTTTGTTGTTTTTACTCTGAATTGAGTCAAATAGTTGTAGCCATTTTTGGGTTGCATATTTCTGTTTCTTTTCGGCCAGAATGTAATGATATTTTCTTTTTTCATCAAGATAAGAGGGCTCTAGTTTAGTGCGATTATTTTTAAATGTTTGACGCAGTTTTCTTTTTAGCTGGAAACATTCATCGTCAAACCAGGGGCTAGCGCTATGTTTAAGTATCCAACCTTTAAGTGGAAAATGGTTCAAGATGGCGCCGAGGTAAGACGCTCTTATCGGAGCTCAAAGAACTCTTTTAACTAAATGCCCTTTGTTGCCGACTCCCCTCCTTCCTTTGGATTTTATTTCTTTTCATTATCTCGCTGTGCTTTTGAACATCTTATTTTATCCTCCTCAGTGCCGGGACCCAATGAAGTTAATGAAGTCTTAACGAAGGCTCCCAGCTTATAAATATTATTATTATTACAGTGATATCTCGGTTTTCGAACGTTTCCATTGACGAACATTTTGGTTTTTGAACACCGTAAACCCGGAAGCAAATGTTTCGGTTTTCGAACATGCCTCGGAAGTTGAACACGCCTCATGGCTTCCACTGAGTGCAATGTCCTGAGGCCTAGCCGTCAGCTGTTGAGCTTTTGGTTTTTGAACGTTTCAGAACACGAATGGTCTTCCGGAATGGATTACGTTCGAAAACCGAGGTACCACTGTATTTTGATTGAATGGAGCACCCCTTTTTTCATTGGAGAAATGTTGGAG